>NC_056742.1:170569929-170637429 GCF_019279795.1 Protopterus annectens | reverse complement strand
CAAAATGAGCCTCAGTCAACTTCTCCAAAACAAAACTAAGATCCCAGGAAGGAGGAACAGGCTTCCTGGGAAGTCTAATATTAAGGACACCTTTAAGAAATAGTTTACCTCAAATCTAGAAGCTAAAGGAAGAGAAAAAAACAGACAAGCATAGATAGCTGATAAGTAGGCCTTAAGAGAAGAATAGGCCAAACCAGAATTGAGCAACTCACACAAATAAGAGAGAACCAAAGGCACATCCACAGAAAGTGGGTCCATGTTACAAGACAGACACCAATTAGAAAATCTATTCCATTTGGGTAAGCATGATTTCCTAGTAGTAGGTTTCCTGGCCTTCTGTAAGACTTGCAGCACATCCTCAGAAACAAGGTGTCTGTGAGGAATCAAAATCCTATAGCCCACAGTGTAAGCTGAGGCGTGGACAGATGGGGAATGGAAGAGAGATTCCTTGGCTTGTGTGATAGATCCACCCTGTGAGGTAACTTGTGAAGATTGCCCCTTGCTAGATGCAGACGTAGAGGGAACCAGTGCTGTCACGGCCAAAAGGGAGTCATCAACTAGATTTTCGGAGCATCTTGTTGAATCTTGAACAGGACTTTCGGAATGAGCGGAAGGTGAGGGAATGCATAAAGATACATCCCCTTCCAATAAAATTAGAGTGCGTCCACCTTCCACACCAGAGGACCTGGGATTCTGGCACAAAACAGAGGAAGTTCTCTGTTCTGAGTGGAGGCAAAAGATCTACTTGAGGAGTAACCCACTGGTGGAGAATGTCCAGAAACTCATCCCTGTATAGCATACATTTGTGGGACTGAGTCAAGGACCTGCTCAATGTGTCTGCCACAATGTTCTGATTGGAAGGCATATAAACTGACTGAAGAGTCACTTGCTACTTGACAGCAAGATCCCATACCAGAAGTGCCAACCGACAAAGAAGATAAGATCTTGTTCCTTCCTGTTTTTTGATATACCACATCACTGTGGTATTGCCTGTGAATACCTTGAGAGACCCTGGAGAGAAAAAGAGGATGAAAGGTCTAAAGAGCCAGCAGAAGAGCTCTCATCTCTTTGACATCAATGTGCTCCTTCTGCTGACGAGGTGACCACACTCCACCCTGTACTTTTAGGAAGCCAACTGTCACCCCCCCCCATCCCATGTCTGAAGCATATGTGAACAATCATGAGAGGGAAGAGAGGGATGAAAAGGGATCTCTGGATTCAGAGACAACTGCTGAATCCACCAGTGAAGCTCCTGTCTGAGACCAGGAAGAAGTGGAACTACAAAGTCTAGAGGATGTGCATGATGGAGTCGCACTGACTTCAGAGACCACTGAAACATTCTTAGAGCTTGGCCAGTAGCAGCATTGGAATGGTGGATGCCATGAAACTCAGAGCTTTCAGAAGATCTCTGGCAGTAATGGAAGCTAGAAGAATAAGAGTTTGAAAGAAATAAATGAGAGTTAAGGCCTTTCGAGGGGGCAGGGATACAAACATTGGCACCATCTGAATCCTGAAATCTAGAAAAACATGATCCTTAGGAGGAGCCAGAGAAGACTTACTGAATCTGATAGTGAACCCAAGGCTCTGAAGAATGGAAATGGCAAAATGAAGATTTTGCAGAAGGATCTCTGGAGAAGATGACTGAATCAACGGGTCATCTAGGAAATAAACTATTTGGATCCCTCAAAGCCTGCAAAAAGCAGTCAGAGGAGCAAGGCATTTAGTGAACACCCGTGGGGCAGGAAAAAGGCCAAAGGGCAATGCAGAGAACTGAAAATGCCAGGAGGCACCAGAGAAATGCGAAAACGTCCTGAAAAGAGGATGGATCGGACTATGGAGATAAGCATCCTTGAGATCCCGAGGCACCATATAGGCCTGAGGGAGCAAGAGAGGAAACAGAATCTGAAGGGACAATATTCAAAAGGAATGCACTTTTAGAAAAGTGTTTAGATGAGAGAGGTGTAGAACAAGTATCCAAGTGCTGTCTTTTTCTGGGGAGTAGAAACAGTTGAAGTAGAACCCTTTCCCCTTTGGGACACAGGCACCTCTTGAACAGTACCCTGAATCAAAAGATTTTGAAGAACCATTGGGGAAGAAGGGAAGTTGTTCCCAAGGAGGCTGAGGAATGCTCCTGAAAGGAGGGCAGGATTTCCACACAAGGAAGTACCCTAGACGAATAATTGACAGAACCCAAGACTCCTGAGTGATCCGAAGCCAAACAGGAAGAGAAAGGCAAAGAGAAAGAGGAATGTGGCTGGGAAGAGATGAAGAGTCATACACCTGTTTTTTCTACAAGGGAAAGCTTTGGAGTCCCTGAAAACTGTGTAGCCTTAGCAGAAGGGGGCCATTGGCCACTTTTCCTACCTTTAGTAGAAGGGTGGGATTGCCTATGAACAAGGGCAGGCTTAACGAGGTAGTTTCTCTGAAATTTAGGCACAGGAGGAGCAAACATATGATCGCATGTTGTCAATCTTCATTCATTCTTGACAGATGGGTTTGGTTCCAAATCGGCCATTATACAGCTTGCTCCAGCCAAAAACTCTCAAGCTAAGGCTCTACCTACAATGCCCCTCTCTCTATTACCTCAGATCTCGTTTACCGCTCTGAAAATTAGACACGTCAGCCAATACTCTCAACTAAGTGCTTTAATTATTGTTCTTTATTAGCGTTTTTCTTTACTATCTCTATTAGCATATTTAGTATCTTCTCCTTTTTTGAGTGTGAGAGTGTTTTCAGTATTAATCTACCCACCCCTGTTATCTGAAAGGTATTTCTTGTTGCCATCATGGTAACATCCTTCTTTCCCCTCTCTCTCCTGTAACCCTTTTGGTAACTCTTGCATACCATCATTGGTATCTTTCTCTTCTTTCTTTACCTTTTTAGGTAATTCTTGTATAGCATTGCTGGTTGGCCTTCAAAAAAAAAACACCTTTCTCTACTTTCTTTTTATTTGTTGTGTCTGTGATGGTGAACTTGAAATGGTGGATAAGCCAAAAGGGACATCCGGTTTCAAACAATGTCAAGACTGGCAGAAAGATGCCCAATTCCGATGGGCATTTTTCCTGCATATACTGGTTGGGTGTGCCCCATCTAGACACTACATGTAAGCTTTGTCAGGGTTTCAGTGCCCGTACGTTGACAGAGTAACAGAATAAACTTATTTTAAAGGGTTTATTAAAATGTTCCTTCAAAGAAGCTCTCTCTAAGCAAAAGCCTGACATGTCTAAATTGTCAGAATCTGAACCAAAAAAGAGAAGCCATTCTGTGCAAACCTCACCATCGGCACAAGACTCAGTTACATAAGTCACCGGTTCCATCTGTGTCTTCAGAACCGAGGACAGATGTACTGAAAATGGCTGAAAATTTACCTTTGGCACCAATGGTTCAGTCTTCATCAGTACCAAAGGTTACTGCACCAATACTGGGTACTTTGGCACCAGCAATATCCTCTGGACCAGCTTCACTCGCCTCCCATTCAGTTCCGCTTCCACCTCTCTACAGCACCCAAAGTCGAGACATTTATGCCTCCCAAGACTAAATATTCCCCTTCTGTGGACCCATTCTTTGGTCAGCTCCCCAGTCCTTTCATTGATAGGCCAGAGTCTCCCTCTGGAACGTTGGTCTGTTCTTCCAGAAGCCTTTCTGAAGTGGATGTAGTTAGATTGGTGGACCAGCTTTTAGCAGCCAGGGGTCTCCCCACTCCTACCCAGATCTCTCTCCGTCCTCAAATTTAGGCATATTTTCTAAGGACTCCACTGGATCTTCCTCTTTCAACCTCCTTCCAAGGCTTGGAGACCATCACTTCTACTTTCCCGGTGCCAGCTGTCTCTGTGCCGATGGTGGACCTTACCTCAACACCGGGGTTGTCTCTGATGTCCTCAGCACCATTGGATCCATTGCACACCCGGGACCATGGTTGGCTGTCAGTTCCGAGGGTTTCTGAATGGTTCTGGAAGTTACTACAGTGCCATCTGTGGCTCTCAGAACCATGGTGGTTTCGAATCCTCCCCCGGCTCCTGTTCAGGGTGGCGGCTTATCAAAGTGGGGTGTGATCCTGGTTCTGAGGTTGTGTTTCTCGTTTTCCAAGCTCTCATTCCTCTTCAGGTGGGACTGCGTTCCAGATCATGGAGAGAGCTTTAGCCCCAGCAGGCTCCCAGCTGGTTCCTTCTACATCAATGTGTCACATTTATGTATCCTCTGGTTCGCAGCTGTCACAATCTGTCATGCCTGGACAATGGGCACAGGAGCTGCAAGACGTACCTGTTCACGGTTCCACCTCTTTGGAGTCTTCCTCAGAAATTCCCGCTGAGGAGCCACCCCATAAGAAGACTTGCAAGAGGAAGCATCTTGATTCTCCAGAAGAATCTGTCATGGAAGACACAGATTCTGATGAAGGGGAGGGTTCCTCCTTTCACCCCCTGAAGATGTCTCCTTTGGAGACATTATAGAAATTCTGAAACAGAGGTGATTGGAAGTCCTCAAACCCATCCTCTGAGGAATCTGTGATCGTGCAAGCTTTTCATGCCTGTCCATCTACTTCCTTGGTGACTCCACCCACTGACAATGTAATTAAGCTGATTGTTCAGCAGGCATGGAAGGTCTCTGATTCCATAGAGCCCATTCCCTGGAGACCAGGCAAAATTTTGTCAGACCCAGAAGATCAGCCTCATTAAACAAAGGGTCTAGCAGTAGATGCCATGGTGGTGGCAGCAGCGGCCACCAAAACGGAACTCACCGAGGAGAGTTCTACTGTCCATCCCCCTAACCGAGAATCTAGGTTGATGGACAGGTTCGGGAAGTGGGTCTTTGCATTATCGACCATCACCTTCACTATTAGGTCCCTGAATTTCTTGGCATACTTTACTAGACTCCAAAAGGATGTTATAACTGAGCTTTCAGATACACTTGTAGGAACAGTTTTTGACAGGGTATGGGATAAGATTGCCTTGCAGCTTGCCATGCTGGAGTCTATCTTGAACTCTTCCATGTGGCTCATTGCTCATGCAGCCAAAGGAATGTCTAGGGCAGCAGGTACAGGTGTTGCCATAAGACGACAAGTCTGAACACACGTTTGTGACTTCACTGAGCCTTTCAAGTCTTCCTTCGTCAGTGCCACTGTTGGCGGTTCCTCTTTGTTTGGTCCTAAGGTTAGACACACACTAGCCAAGTGTGAAAAGGATGGAAATACCCTATCTGCTGTAGGCGTTCGTTTTTCCACTCCTCAACGATCTTACTGTAGAAGTCAGAGGAGTGCAAAAATGTGGTTCAGGAAATCCCAAGGGCCTTTTCGTGACACACTTGGCGAGTATTCCCCCCCAGGGCAGGGGGGGAGCTTCACTGGAACAAGCCCTCCCCATGGCAGGAGGGGGTCCATGTAATCAGGGCTCCACAGACTCCTTTTCCAGACAACTCTACCAGCGCTCCTGAACAGATGCCCAATTGCTTACCTCTGGAGGCACTCCGGGGGAGATTTTTACTTAACCAAACGGCCTGGCTCAGAATAACTTCACATATATGGGTGCAGAGAATTATCACCAGAGGTTACCACATTCCCTTCACTCTCTTACCAAAGTCCCAAAAGCGAAACCCAGATGTTCCACCCAGTCAGAGGGATCTAGCAGCAGTAAAAATTCAAAAGCTGCTCTAAAAAAAGTGTCATCCAAGAAGTCCCACCAGATGAGATAGGATCCGTATTTTACTCAAGATTCTTTTTATTGCCAAAAAAAGATGGGACTGGAGACCAATTCTAGATCTCAGCTTCCTAAACAAATTTGTACAACAGATAAAATTCCGGATGGTCACGGTTCAGTCCATTCTTCCCTTTCTAGAGAAGAACGATTGGATGTGCTCTGTATATCTTCTGGATGTGGTTTACCACATAAAAATGGACAAATGCTCCAGAAGATACCTCTGCTTTCATTTAGGAGGCAGCCATTACCAATTCCAAGCACTGCCCTTCTGTCTCACCACAGCCACCAGGGTGTTCACCAAATGCATGGCAGTGGTAAAAGCTCACTTGAGACTTAGAGGATTCCAAGTGTTTTCATACCTGGACAAATGACTCTTTACCGCCCCCTCCAGGCATCTACTGCTTTACACTACAGACTTGGTGCTATGTCTCGCTGAGGCACTAGGCATTTTAGTCAACAAGGAAAAGTCACAATTGTCTCCTGCACAAGACCTAGAGTTCATAGGAGCAAGACTAAATACAGTTTCTTATGTAGCCTGTATCCCCATCCACAGACTGATAAAGCTAAGGTCACAAGTTCAAGTAATAATTTCCCAAAACAAATTTCCTGCTCTCCTGGTACTTCAAACTCTGGGAACCATGGCTGTGACTATAACCATAGTACCCCTAGCAAGATACCACATGAGGCTACTTCAATGGCTCTTTGTTTCCTAATGGTCAGTTTCAACTCATCCGATGTCTCATCCAATCCTGATAATGAATTGCTGCAAAAAGGATTTATCCTGGTGAAGTCAGAAAAGCACCTTTTCTCCATCTCCACCCAAAGCTATAATGGTCACGGACACTTCCCAGATAGGGTGGGGGCATTATCTGGGAAGTACTGTTCAAGCCACTTGGTCCCCTCAAGAGGCCAATTTGCATATCAATGCCCTAGAACTGGGGGCAGTGCTTTTAGTATTTCAAGCATTCCAAGCTGTCCTTCCTTCAGGGACAGTTGCAATACAATCAGACAACATGTTTGTAGTCTGGTACATCAACAAATGGGGGAACCAGATCGTACCCACTGTATCGGGAAGCCCTTAGGATCTGGCAATGGGCTATCGCTTCCAACTGCTTTCTGATAGCAACACATATCCTGGGAAACTCCAACATGATTGTGGACACATTTAGAAGATGCATTCTCCTGCCTCATGAGTGGTCTAGCAACCACAACACAGCGATGAAGATCTTTCATCATTGGTACCAGCCTTGCTGCGATCTGTTCGTCTGTCTGATAAACAACAAATGCAGCAGCTACTTTGCCATAATTCCGCCTCACTGGGAGTCCCTGAGAGATGCACTTTTCCTTGATTGGCCCCCAGGACTACTCTATGCCTTTCCCTCTTCTACACTGATTCCCCAGTTTTTGAGGAAAGCCCAAAGGTTGAGAAGCAAAGTAATTCTCATTGCACCCTATTGGCCCCACCAAGTCTGGTTCCCCTTTCTTTGGCCTCATCTGGTTCACTGCCCTTGGATTCTGGACCCAGCTCTGGACCTGCTTTCTCACCCACAGGGCTTGGTGCATTCCAGTCTCCAAAACATCAAGCTGATGGCTTGGTATCTCCAATTCCAGTAACTGCCAGGCAGAATAACTTATCCTCTTCAGTACAAAAGATTCTTCTGGCCTCCCATAAACCCTGAACTAGGAAACTTTACCTTAGCAAATGGAAAAGATTTTTGATTTGGGCATGTACGAATAACATAGACCCATTTTCAGTATCACTTGATAAGGCCCTCGAGTTAACATCTTTATTTGACTCAAGGGCCTCCACCTCTACAGTTAAGGTTCAGTTAGCAGCTTTTCCAATTTTCATAACAGATTTAGTGATCATCCATTGATGTCTCATCATTTGTGCAAAATTTTCCTTAAAGGTGCTTTACATCTAACCCCCCCCCCATTCAAAGACCCTATAGCGCTATGGAATTTGACTTTAGTTTTACAGTGCCTAGTTCAGCAGCCCTTTGAGCCAGCAGCTACTTGCAACCTCAGATTTTTATCTTGGAAAACACTTTTTCTGGTGGCTATGACGACTATCGGGAGAATTTTCGAATTGCAAGCTTTATATGTAAAACACCCTTCCATCATTTTTCACAAGGCAAGAGTATCGCTAAGAACCAATCTGTCCTTCCTCCCCAAAGTGGTATCAGAATCTAATATTAATCAGTTGATAGACTTGCCTGTTTTCTTTCCAAATTTTTCAAACAAAGGTGAATACTGTTTACGTTTATTGGACATCCACAGACAATTATGTTTTTACCTGTACAGAATAAAATCTGCTAGAAAATCGGACCAACTATTTGTATAATTTTCAGGACCTGGTTTGGGTAAACCAGTATCAAAAGTTACTTTATCAAGATGACTTGAGATTGTGTCACATTGGTCTGCAATCAGAATGAACTCAAAACTCCCAGCTCTGGTTAGAGCACATTCCACCAGATCTGGTCCACTTCAGCTGTCTTCCATTCCAAGGCCTATATGGAAGAAATATGTGCAGCTGCCACATGGGCTGCTCCTCATACCTTTGTCACTCATTACAAATTAGATATGTTCTCCGGGAGAAGAGCATTCTTTGGCTCTATGTTACTTAGGAATATCCTTCCTTAGGGCTGCCCAGGAGCTAAAGTAGCTGGGGACTCTGTTCCATCTGTCAAGAATGAAAGAAGATTGACATCATCAGATAAGAAGTTATGTCTTACCATAATGTTCCATCTGTGTTGTCGATTTTTATTAATTCTTGACATCCCACCCTTCTCTCCCCCCCGAGAGACTTCTAGAGAATCGGACCTTGTTCTGGGAGGTTATAGGGTTATCCCTTAGACAGGGCTTCTGTCTTTTTCTATACTAACCTGCAAACTCAATCTGAGGTAATGGAGAGAGGGGCATTGTGGGTAGAGCCTTAGCTCAAGTGTTTTTGGCTGGCACGGGCTGTATAACAGCCGAGTCGGTTCTGAGTCGTCAGAACCAAATCCATCTGTCAAGAATTAATGAAGATCAACAAACAGATGGAACATTATGGTAATACATAACTTCTTTTTTAAGCTGCTGTAAGACCTTACTTTTATCTTGAAGGGACTTAAATCAGCAGCAGCTTCCCCACACAGAAGTTTAGACTCCAGAGGTGTATCCGTCAACTTAGTTTTAATATCATCAGGCAGAGGTTGAAGCCTAAGACAAGAATACCTCCTCAACACTGAACCAAAAACAGCAGCCCTAGAAGAGGCATCTGCTGCATCATAACTACATTTAATAGAATGAAGAATGACTTGAGAGGAAGTTCCTACCAAGGAAAGAACAGACGTTTTACCCTCGGAGTCTGGAAAATCAGAAATAAGTTGACAGGCCTGAGAAAGAATACCCAACACATACCTGGACATATGGGTCTGATAATTAATAGCCCTAACTTGAACAATGGTGAAGCATCAGGTACTGATTTTTCTTTAGGGCCGGACTTTAGGCCTCTTCTGAATACTGTTTCTGGTTTACAGACTGCTAGTCCTTTGGTTAATACTACTGCTATAGAATGCTGTGATGGTTCTGACACTAATAGCAAGTTCTAGGGACTTATTCGGAAAAATTTTAACTTTTCTACTACACATGGTAGTATTTGACATGAATTCCTGAGCAATAAGGGCAATGATAATGAGGACTTTCATTCTTTGAAGGACATAGGTTTATAGAATGATACTAGGCTACTGGCCTGGAGGCCCTTATAAGCTTAGCCTCCTTACTTGGATAGGAGGTAGCTTCTCTGTTCAGCAGTGAGAGTGGGGAGCTTTGAGCAGCCTATCTGTCCCTGGAGGAGTGGTCTCAGCCCTGAAACTAGTAGCTTATTGGCCGTTTTGGGTCAATTCCTATCTCTTTCAGTTTCCCTGCTTTAAAACCCACATTTGCGCGGTTTTGCACCAGTATACAACTCCGCACAGCTCCTCGTGGTGTCCTGCAGAGTGATACAGGCAACAGAGAGACCCAAGAGAGACTTTTCCAGATGTAAGTATTTTTTTCTCTGTTTTTTTGCTCCGACTGCCTTTTCCCACCTAAAAAGTGAATTTCTAACTGAGCTGTGCTTTAAAAAGTTTAAATTGCATTTGCCTTCTGCTTTTTACAGTTTTTGCACTTGTTTTATATCAATTTAAGTCGTTTTTGTATTGTATAACTGTTGTAGGCTACACAGTAAAGTGCGCTAGCCTGTTTATAGCATTTACAGTGTTTTCTGTGTGTTTTTCTGCTGTTTCCTGAAAAAAAAAAACAAAATTATTCTCTTTTCCCGCCTTTGCTGAACTAGATTAGTCCAGATTTCAGGTTTTGCTGAATTCTGGACTGTGGTATAGTTTCTTGTGTTGCCCATATCCGTACTTGGACAGGAGGAAGCATCTCTGTTCACCAGTGAGAGTGGGGAGCTTTGAGCAGCCTATCTGTCCCTGGAGGAGTGGTCTCAGCCCTGAAGCTAGTAGCTTATTGGCCGCTCTGGGTCAGTTCCTATCTCTTTCAGTTTCCCTGCTTTAGAACCCGCATTTGTGTGGTTTTGCACGATTTTGCGCATAGCGCAGCATCGGGCAGCGCCGCTTAAACGAGTTTAAACTATTCCCGGCTCCACAAAGTCTGCTCTTCACTTTTTCCCTTAGAACTGTTCTAAATCTCAAAGTAAGCACTCTATTTTCATTCTAAAGCCCTGCATTTGCTCGTATAAGTAATCTTATAAGTAAGCACTAATAAACTAAAGCACTACACCCTCTTCTACTCCCTTTAAGTACTTGGCTCCCTATTGGTCCTTTTTGATCAGTCAAAAAGTAGTTCCTTATACTATTCTGACATGTCCAAAAGTCAGTTTCAGGTTTACTATCCAGTCCAGCTAGTGAATCTGGGAATCTTGAGGCAATGTTACAACTGCCTCATGTACACAGACCACCCTCTCCTCCTCCCAACAAGCCCAAATATATGTGAGAGATGCAACTATATAGCCAAACTGGAGGCTGAGCGCTCTCAACCCAATACTGGCGCAGTCAGTCAGGAGGAGAAGGTAACCACACACACCACAAATCCAGTCTCACATAGACCTATGGCAACAGAAAAACAAACACATAAACACACAAAAACATACTCGGAGGCTCTAAATAAAAATCTGCCCAAGCAGCAGAGACCTCCAAAGCAGACATCCAAGCAACCGCTACCCCACAACAATACCCACGTATCACATAGTTCACAAAGTCAGTGTGCCACAGAGTCACAGCCCTTAAGGCTAAACAACACACTTAATACACTTGTAATAGGTGACTCTATTGTCAGACACACTGACGTCCCACTCACCAGGCTGAACAAGGAGAAGGTCAATGTAAGCTGCCTGTCGGGTGCCAGGATCCGCCACATAACACAAGCACTCAGGTCACTCCAAAGCAAGTGCAAATATGACTCCGTCATTGTCCATGCTGGTGTGAATGACCTGAGACGTACCTCTCTGGACTACATGAAAAGAGACATAGAGGAACTCTCTGATCATGTAGCCCAGGCCGGTATGACCCTGACCTTGAGTAGCATCTTACCCTCACCAAGAATGATGTCACAGTATAAAGACAAAATAATCAATTTTAACAATTGGCTAAAGTATTGGTGTCATTCAAAGGGGATCCAGTGTCTGTCAGCCTGGGATGACATGCTCGACAAGCCACGTTGCTTCGCTAGGGACGGCTTGCACCTGTCACTGCTGGGCTTTCGAATACTGGCTAAGGCTCTTGCCACCCCCATAGTGCCTTTTTTAGGTAAGACTCAAAAGACAAACCCACCTCCATAGACAACAGAACGAAAAAGAAACTAAGGGTAATTCTGCTCAACGCCAGAAGTCTAAACCTCAAGATGCACACACTTCAGGCTGTCCTCAGTATGGAGAATATCGATATCTGTGCAGTAACAGAAACCTGGTTCAAGGCTCCCGAGAGCACCCCAGCACTACCAGGTTATACCGAACCACAAAAGGAGGGGGAGTATCCATATTCATCAAAGATACCCATACCTCCAGGTTAGTGGCACTGCATGAAGCATCAGAGACCATCCATGTGCAACTAACAGTGGGCAAAACTGCCTTTCAGTTTGTAGCCTGCTACAGACCACCCTCCCAAACTCAGGAACCCCACTCTGCTTTCCTGAGAACACTGGAGCATATGACGGTCTCTCCAAACACCATTATATTGGATGACTTCAACTACCCAAACATAGACTGGGAGCACTACTCAAGCCCCAACACCCTCACCCAATGGTTCCTAGAATTTATAAACTCAAATGCTATGGAACAACTGGTCACCACTCCCACAAGAGGGGAAAACATATTGGACCTGATCATCACCAACATGGGGACTCTATGTTCCATACCAGAGGTATACCCCTCATTGGTAAGATCTGACCATAAATTAATCTCACTGGACATCCATATCCCATCCCCACCCGCAGCCAAGGAAACCATGGTGAAGAACTTCTCAAAAGCAAACTTCACACTTCTCAAAACCGAGGTGGAATCCTTCAAAGCCCCCAGGCCAGTGGAAAATACGGCCCAAACCGCAGAATCCTTTACAAACGCTTTCTGTGGACACCTACAGGAATGCATGGATCGTGCTATCCCAAATAAAACCAAGACTCATTCCTCCAAAGGCAGGAGACCTGTCTGGTGGACCCCAACCTTAAATAAGCTATACAACAGAAGGAGGAAGCTACTACATGATAGAGCAAAATCCCAAAAAGTGAAGGCATCTCTGATCAGTACTAGCAAGAAACTACGATCCCTCATAGAATCATCTAAGGCCAGCTTCGAAAGAAAAATTGCACAAGATGCTAAAGATAATCACAAGGCCTTCTTTAGTTATGTCAGTAATTTGGGTGGCAATTCCCAGATATGCTCTGAGGTAGTTCAAAATGACAAAAAATACACTGAACCCACAGACATTGCCAACATCCTGGCAGACAGGTTCAGTGCAAACTCCCCCCCCCCCCCAAAAATAGCAAATGTCTATCCCAACAGAATGTAGCCTTCCTGACATCACAGATGCACAGGTGAGAGCTGCCCTCTCCAAAACAAAAAACACAGCATCAATGGGACCGGACAGTGTCCTGGGCTGCGTCTTACACGAACTCGAAGAAGAACTGAACCCTCGCATAAAGTCACTGTTCAATCTCAGCCTTTACTACAGGATATGTACCCAAGGAATGGCGTACAGCAACAATGGTCCCATTCCACAAAGATGGTGCCACAACGGACCCCGGAAACTATCGCCCTATAAGCCTGACTAGCCTGGTCTGCAAAGCTATGGAGCGTATCATCATGAAACTCATAAACAAAGACATTGGGAACCTCCAAACACTGGATCCTACCCAATTCTGCTTTGTTAAGGGCAGATCTTGCCTCTTGAACCTGGTCGACTTCTTTGAAACAGTCACCAAGGCCATAGATGAAGGGAAGGTAGTCCACACAGCCTACCTGGACCTCGCCAAAGCCTTTGACACAATACCCCACTCGGGCATCATAAATAAGCTCACCAGCTTAAATATCAACCCCTATGTCACAAGATGGGTTGCAAACTGGCTCAGGGATAGAACCCACATGGTCAGAATTGCAGGTGCCATGTCAGACTCTAAACCAGTTACAAGTGGCGTCCCACAAGGCTCAGTCCTGGGACCTCTCTTGTTCGGTATATATTTCTCTGCGGTACAGGCTAACATGGGAGGACTATGGCTGACCAAGTTCGCAGATGACTGCAAACTGGGTGCCATAATCGACTCGCCGACTGACACAAGCGTCCTCCAAAAGGGTCTCACAGAGACGGATAACTGGTGCCAGAGCCATGGCCTAAAGCTGACTGCCAAAAAGTGCATAGTCATCCCCTTTGGGAAAAACAAAGTGCCCACAAATTACCACATAGGTGGTAATCCATTAAGTACAGAAGAAGTAATTAGGGATTTGGGGATCCAAGTAGATAGCAATCTCTCCTTTGACAATCACATTGCCAGAGTGGTTAGAAAGACCTTCTATATAGCCCACCTTATCACAAAAGGGTTCACATCTAGATCAAGAGAGGTCATTGTGCCCCTCTACTCATCACTCATCAGGTCCATAATTGAATACAATGCCCCATTTGGGATGTACCTTACCCGACACCTGCAGCAACTGGAAAGACCCCAAAAGTACCTCACCAAGAGGATCAAGGGACTCAAACAGATGCCCTACGCAGTTAGGCTAAAGAAACTCCAGCTCTACTCAGTTGCTTACCGCCTACTCAGAGGCGATCTGTGCTCAATGTATAAAGCCATGTCCAACCCAGAATTAATGGACATGCTCCACCTCAGAAAATCCAAATCCCTTAGAGCTACACACTCCAGGGACTTGAACCTCAGCACAGAAATAAATAGGACATGCTGGAGGGACAGATTCATATCCCAGAGGCTCCCCTCACTCTGGAACAAAATCCCAGTCCATGTTAGGCAGAGTCCCTCAATGACCCTCTTCAAGAGAAATCTTGACGAGTGGATGGGAGATCGTAGGTTTACCCCTGGGATCTCTTCTGTGTCCCTACTAGACAGAGGCACAGTAAACTAACCTCAAAAGGGCTATCTTCTGTGACCTACTATACAGAGGCACAGTCAACTAATCTAAAAGGGTGGCGAAAGCCAAATACACTCTGGCTAGGCTTATAAATGCCCTAGGGCAGATAGCCTAGTATCAACCTATGAACCTATAAGAGTTTCACCCATGTTCCCTCAAAGTCAGCACCTGTTTCCCCTGTCCAGCAGGGACACAGGTGGGATCCCAGGGGTATATTTTCTCTTTCCCATCCAGTCGTCCAGGTTCATCTTAAAGAGGGCTAGAGAAGTACTTTTACATGGAGAGGGATTCCACAATCAGGGGAGTCTTTGGGGCACAAATCTATCTCACCAACAAGTTCTATTAATGTCACAGACCAGGTTAAGGCCTTGCGTGCAGGTTGCGTGAGTGGAGTTTGTCTTACAGACATGATATTTTATTTTGAAAACAGATTGAATAAATTACAGGCTGTCCATATCAATATTGCTTATTTTAAAGAATGCATTTCCCTTAAGGTTACACCCCAAGGTTTAAGAATTTGTAAATTTCCGTTTGGAGTTTTTACGATGATAGTGTTGTTTGTGATTTCATTAGTTTTTTTGACAATTGTGGTTTGGAATTTTTAAAAAAAAATTATACTACTATGAGAAGAAAGTGGATCATCTTAATAGAGAAATTAGAGAATAGGATACGGAAAGATCTTTTATTTTCTCAATACCAAGGTCTGTATTGTAAGATCTTGGAGAAAGTGGAAAAAAGGAGTTATTCCTTATTTCTTAAAAAGAAACATAAACTAGAAAGGGACATTATGCAGTACAGGGACAAAGTAGCTTATCCACTTCCACGGTCGGTTTATGTACCATCTCAGGAAAATAATAGGAATTAATACAGGTATGGCAATGTGGTAAGGGATGGACGAGCAGGTTTTGAGAGGGAAATTGAATAATTATAATGATACTCATTATGAGGGTACTTACCATAATTCCCTCAATAACAATATGGTAGAATAGGATTTTCAAGTACTAAGATGCTCGGAGAGGTTGCCAAGCAGATACATAGAGAAAGGACAATATCAAGTGAATTATTTTCCTCAGAATCAGAACAGTAACTCCCACAGAGGGAGGGGCAATTACAGAGGGAGATGATAAATTCCTTTAATGGTTTTACTATTTATAATTATTCTGATAGGATTATAACCGAAGATTATTTTCAACTTGTTTTTCAAAGGTTTTAAATTTATTTTATTTATTTATTTTATTTTACATTTGTTAACCGGGCTAGTCCAACTGGATATATTTCCATTTTCAGCAGAGGCCCGGGGAGAAAAGCTCCACAGTAACATTTAAATGTTTAAAATGTACAATTCTGAAGAGAAAAAAAATGAAAATATAAGACAAACAGTACATGAGAGAAACAGTAGTTCCAAAGTCAATACTATCTAAGAAGATATATTCAAAGAGAAATATTTACACCAATATAAAGAAATACATTAGTTAGAAATAATTGGACAGCCTTAGCTACAGTAAAATAAGCTAATTAAGAAATACAGAAAACTTTGAAAGGAATAAGATACTCCTGCAGTAAGGTATGTGAGGTTGTTAACAAATAATTTCACAGTTATTTCATTTTGTACCCAAGAGGAAGGTGGATGTAGTAGACAGCATACTAGAATTTAAACTGTATTTGAGGAAATAAAATTTTAGTATTATGTTTTCTGATCAAAGGGAGCATGTACCTCATGGGTTGGAGCATAGTCATCATGTACCCAAAAGGAAAAGTACTTTCAACCCTCCATTTCACCCCTTACTGAGTATATATGAAAAGGTTGTGATGGAGGATATATATCTTATCCAGCATACAAGCCAAAGGATGTACCATAATCTTACTAAGGAAGAAATGTCATTATTACAGGAATTAAGATAGGACCCAAATATACGTATTATGATGCCAGATAAGGGGGGTGGTATAGTGATATTTAATTCTGTTGATTATTCCAGTATTATGCAGGATATTTTATTTGATGAAAAGACTTGTAAACCTGTTTCCAGGAACCAGATTAAGATATCTTATTCCAGAATTGATTCCTATTTTGAGGAATATGTGTTAAATCATAGGATTAGTGTGGAGACTTATGAGTTCCTATATAGTACGCATCTTATAATCCCTCCATCTTTGGAATTCCTAAAATACATAAAAATGTAGAGGAACCTCCTTTTAGGCCCATTGTTGCAGCCAGGGGGTCTAAAACCGACCCCCTGGCTGTTTTAGTTGATTTATGGGTTGAACCACTGGTTGAAAGTACCCCACATCTGGTCAAGGACACATGGGACTTTCTTGGTCAATTAAAAAGTGATCTATGGAACAGAGACTTAACATTTTTAACTGTTGATATTAAGGACCTTTTCTCCATGATTCCTAAAGATGAAGGGCTAGAGTTGTTTGAGGAAACCCTGTTCCTGTTCTAGTTTATCCCATGACCAGATTACCTTTATATGTGAATTAATGGCCTTAATCGTAGAGAATAACTTTGTATATTTTGAAGGGGAATATTTTCAACAGGTTAAGGGAGTAGCTATAGGGGCAGCATGTGCCCCTGTATGTTAATATTGTGCTTCTTGGGTGAGAAAACAGGTTCCTGTTTAATTGTCCCTATTGGAAGAATGTACAACTGTATATGGGATTTTTGGACAATTTATTCTTTTTATGGAAAGGTCCTAGGGAGCAAATTCAGGAATTCTTACAGCATTTGAATAGTACTATATTTGGAATTCACCCATAATTTTGATGCTTCCAAAATTAACTATTTGGACACTACTATATCCCATTCGGAGGGAGGATTTAAATTCAATATTTATCGTAAAGAGATATTTTGTAACTCTTATTTACATTTTTCAAGTAACCACCCTATTGCACAGAAAAAGAGTCTAGTGAAGGACCAAGCCATTCGTATGGCTAGAATGACTTCCCACTTTGAAGATGTTAAGAATGACTTGGACATAGTGGGAAACATGTTTCATGAAAGACGGTACCCCAAAAAATTAGTAGATCAGATTCTTGAGGGAGTTTACAGCAAATGGGGTAACCTATATATGCCCTTATTAGGTGTGGGTGGGTCCCATCAAACCCTAATGTAACCATGAATAACACACACAAGTTTTAGAGAGAGTGTGGTATTACAATACAATCATCTTTCTGGGGAAATTAAAAAAATGTGCTTAGGAAGAACTGGAACATCTTTAGGGTTAATACAGAAATTTATGACATCTTGGGTAACGAGACGTTTTTTATTAACAAAACAGGTGCAAATTTTAAAAGGCTTTTGGAATTTAAAATTGATTCCAATGATGATCAAGGGAGGGGTACTAGACCGTGTGGGTGCTGTAACCAATGTGAGTACATCAGTAAACGTGCAAATAACACTTGGAAACACCATGAGGACTCAAATTAATTTTCAAAGTGGGAATTTTGCAACTAAAAAAGTGGTTTACTTGGCCCTGTGTGGAGAGTTTGAATGTTTTTATGTATTAGACAGAACGGGCACTGAGGACCAGGATATATGAACATATATATGAAATTAATAATCAAAAGGAGACTAATGCTCTATATAAACACTCCCGGGTATGCAGGAGGTTTACCTTTGGTATACTTGAAAATATGAAATTCGATCAGATGGGGGGTAATTGGAAAAATCAATTGAGGAAGAAGGAAACCCAATGGTAGCTGAGGCTGGCTGCTATGTTCCCCCTTGTTTAAATGATGTTTCTATTTCCCCTGTACTGCAGGAAAAAGCTGAAAGACTGTAAAATTTATACATTTTTTATATTTACATGATTATTTATCATGGTGTGTTTTTATGGCAACTAGAAAATGTTTAATATATTTTAATTTGCTTAATTTTTTACTTATTTTTTAAATGAGTATGTATAATGGCTTTTAGTTAAAATGATTGGTTAATTACTTAATCTATTATGATTTTTGGAGGGTTATTTAATATGCCTATGTGTTACTTGATTGTATTCTGATGAAGTCCCAGCTGGTAGGGATGAAAGCGCTTAATACTTGTGTTTTTTATATTAAAGGCATTTTTTCCATCAGTTACCCCCATTTAGTGTGTTTTTTGTTTGTTCTGTTGGTTTCCACAGCATATTAGCTTTTTAGTTTATTAGTCAGGCTTTAGACTTGCCTGTTTTCTTTCAAAATTTTTCAAACAAAGGTGAATACTGTTTACATTTGTTGGACGTCCACAGACAATTACATTTTTATCTGGCCAGAATAAAATCTGCTAGAAAATTGGACCAACTGTTTGTATCATTTTCAGGACCCGGTGTGGGTAAACCAGTATAAAGAGTTACTTTATTAAGATGGCGTAGAGATTGTGTCACATTGGTTTACAATCAGAATGAACTCAAACTCCCTGCTCCAGGTAGAGTGCATTCCACCAGATCTGTTTTCACTTCAGGCTGTCTTCCATTCCAAAGCCTCTATGGAAGAAATATGTGCAGCTGCCACATGGGCTGCTCTTCATATCTTTATCACTCATTGCAAATTAGATATGGTCTCCGGGGAAAGAGCATTCTTTGGCTCTATGGTACTCAGGAGTATCCTTTCTTAGCGCCGCCCAGGACTTAAAGTAGCTGGGGACTCTGTTCCATCTGTCAAGAATGAATGAAGATTGACAACGTCAGATAAAGAAGTTATGTCTTACCATAATGTTCCATCTGTGTTGTCATTCTTCAGTCATTCTTGACATCCCACCCTCCTTCCCCCGCCAAGAGACTTCTGGAGAATTGGACCTTGTTCTGGGAGGTTATAGGGTTATCCCTTAGACAGGGTTTCTGTCTTTTTCTATACTAATCTGCAAACTCGATCTGAGGTAATGGAGAGAGGGGTATTGTGGGTAGAGCCTTAGCTCAAGAGTTTTTGACTGGCGAGAGCTATATAACGGCCAAGTCGGTTCTGAGACGTCAGAACCAAACCCATCTGTTAAGAATGAATGAAGATCAACAACACAGATGGAACGTTATGGTAAGACGTAACTTATTTTTTAAGCTGCTGTAAGGCCTTACTGTTATCTTGAAGGGACTTGAGCTTTAATATCATCAGGTAGAGGTTGAAGCCTAAGACAAGAATACCTCCTCAACACTGAACCAAAAACAGTATCCCTAGAAGAGGCATCAGCTGCATCATAACTACATTTAATAGAATGACTTGAGAGGAAGTCCCTAGCAAAGAAACAACAGAAGTTTTACCCTCGGAGTCTGGAAAATCAGAAATAAGTAGGCAGGCCTGAGGAAGAAGAGCCAACACATACCTAGACATATGGGTCTGATAATTAATAGCCCTAAAAGCTACGGTAGCAGAAGTGTAAACCTTCTTACCCAACCTTTCCATAGTTCTGGTATCCTTGTCAGAAGGCAATCATTTGGGCGAAGGAAGCAACTGTGATGGTGTATCAGAGGCTACAGACATGACTGAGGGGTCAACAGCAGGACATTTATATAGCAGAGGACAATCCTCAGGTACCCTATAAAATCTGTCAGGCTTCTTAGGAGCCAGGGGCAGTGAATTAGGCACAGGAGAGGAACTGCAAAAAGCATCCAGTAAAGCAGCCAAAATAGGAGGAGTACCAGCAGATTTAGGGAATTCCAACTGCAGCAACTCATAATACTTCTTATGGATATCAGAGACCTGAGCACAATCCCATTTAAAAAAAAAAAATCCTTTATCCTAGAAAGTGTGTGCCCAAAGGAAATTTTCACAAAAGGAACATCTAGACTAATAGATTCCTCCTCCTCTGAGCCATAGTCTAAAGGAGAAGGAATCTGAGTAGAATAAGTTAGGGATTCTTTATTTGGATTTGACTCATCCTCAGAAGGATCCTATTCTCTAAGCCTTTTAGAGGAAGTAGAGGACCAAGGAGGAGCAGGAACCAAAACCCCTTGAAAAGGCATTAAGGATATTAAAGCAGTAAATAGGTCCTGAGTGACAGCCTGTCAGTCACTCTGTGGATCCCTAGGAGCAGAACGAACATGTTTAATTTTTGTTTCTTTTTTAAAACAGCATCCCCTGCAAAAAACTGAAAAGGCTCAGACCCAGAACAGCATATGAGAACGGTAGTAGGAACTTCTTCCCCAAACACAAACTGATGAACTCCCCTAGGCCCATCAGAAAAAATCAGCCGTGGTTCCCCCTGAATGTCTGAGGCAGATGCCTGCAAAGCCAGTTCAGGCATGCTCCCAGCTGGACCCTCACCGGCCTCCGACAAGATCTCGGCAGAGAAATCTGACATTACATCCAGGTGAGCCTCCGGGTTTGTAATAACCTCAGGAGAAATACCAGGCAGAGTCTAGACAGAAGAAGATTCCGGTCGTACCTTTTTTATCTTCTTCCTTAATGGTTGACCCTCTGGTGGGAGATTCTTTCCATTGTATCTTTAGCGAGAAGCTTAAGATGCTGGTTCTCAAGATAGATGAAAGGGAAAAAAGCCTTCCACGAGGGTTTTTTCAGAACAAACACATGACAAATAGAACAAGACGTATGGTCATGAGAAGCTCCTAGACAAAAAAGACACTTACTGTGGCAATCTTTATGGGGAATCTTTCTCCCACACTGGCATTTACCCTTCCTGGATGACATTAACTTCAAAGAGCACAAAACGTAAGAAAAAACAAAATCCCCAATGGGGCACTTATCTGCAGCTGCAATGGAAGTCAGCAAACAGGTGTTAGGTAGTCACTGGAGTACGAAAATGCATTCACCTGCCAGAAAATGGACACAGGTAAACAGACCAATGGTAAAAAGATACTTTCAGACTGGTGGCAAAGACGTTCTGATTATGGTAGGCCTGAATGTCACCTTTATGCCCTATGCTACAAAAGGAGCATTTGAGTGACATTCGGCGTATCTTTTAAAAGCAGCATGTAGTCTTTGGTAGACTGGCCAGACGTTCGGGCTTCCACGGTAGGGAATTCCATCTGTTAAGAATACTGCAGCAGTGAATATAAGGACATCAAGTTGGTCCTCAAGGGGTTACTACTCACTTCTTCCTCTTCTGAAGCACAAACCTCAGCAAACTTTCCAAAGCTCTGTCAGAGTTTAGAAAGACGCCCCCTCTTAGATGTCCTAAGACACAGTCTACCTCTATGATTTCAAGGCCTCCTCAAAAAATTTGAATGTCTTTGGATCCAACTTCTTCAGATCCAAAAAGGAAACCTTTGGATCCTAAGCCGTCACATCTGATAATTATATCAAGCAAATTTCCAGCGCAACCATCGGATCCAAAAACCTCGGATCCGCCCGCTGATGTTTCAAAGACTCCCAGAAGTTGCTAACCCGAGTTCATGATTAATCCAGTCTCTCCTCGGCTTCCTTTCCTCCTTCTTGCAAACCTCCCCAAGGAAACACACTGAGCCACAGTCCACTACCCTTTCTGTCAGGTCCTCCAGAAGTCTCTCTGAGGCCGAAATGGATCGGATGATGAGGAAGTTCCTCAGAGCTCAAATTCAGATGAGGATTATTCTGGCTCCATCTTCCATTGGATCTGTGAGCCTCTCTTCCACTTCCGATATAGTACTATCTTCTTCTCCAATCCATCCCACTGTTTTGGAGCCCTTGTATCCAAATGTCTTGAGAGAATCAGTATCGGAGCTGAAGAGGGTTACATTCTGGACTCCAACAGTTTCCTTGATTGATTCTACTCCTATTCCCTTGGATCAGGATAGGTCTCAGAGCCGAATCATCAGCGTCTAATCTGTGGGACTGAGATCTACTCTAATATTGTCAGTAGCATCCTTGCTTGTCAGTACCCTGGCACTAGATAGCTCAGATTTGGCTTCCTACTCGAAGCATGGATTGGGAGAAGGTCGGGGTTTGTTTGATTCTGAAGTTTTGGCTCCGAGTTGACTAGCCACAGCTTATCCCAGACTGTCTGCCTTTGAAGTACTCGAGGGGGTTTTCTCTTGTCCAAGAGATCCAATCTCTCAGTTTTCTTTGGATCCTGCATCCATTCCCCCAGCAGGTTTGAGCTCTGATCCCATCAGATGTATTCCACAGGGATAACCAGTACCATCTAGCATCCAGACAGTTCCCTTGGAGAATCTTCCCTTCTCTTTGTACACCTCCCCAGTGGATCCTGCTGAGGAGGTTCCCCATAAGAGAACATGCAAAGAGAAGCACATGCATTCCCCATTGGAATCTCTCACAGAGAATACTGACTTTGATGAAGGGCCTCCCAGATCACCACCTGATGAAGTCTCATTCAGAGACATTTTGGAGATCCTTAAGCGTAAAGGTGGCTATTCCTCAGACAATCCTTCCCCGGAGGAGTCAGTATTTCTGGAAGCTTTTGGTTCTGACCCATGTACTTCTTAGGTGACTCCCCAGGCTGAAGAGCTTATTGACCTAGTCTCTTACCAGGCATTGAAGGAACTGGACTGTATAGATCCAGTCCCCTGTCCCCCAGGCAGGATTTTGGCACCACCAAAAACAGATACCACTGGAGCAAAGGAGTCCCTGTTAATGCTATGGTTGTGCCAGCAGCCACAGAAAAGGAGCTGACGAAAGAGAGCTTCTCTGTCCATTACTCGTATAGAGAGTCCATGGTGTTGGACTGATTTGGAAAGCACATATTTGCTTCAGCGACCTTTGCCTTGAGGTTCCTCTAGTGTATGGCATACTTTACAAGACTGCTGAGGTATTTGACCAAGGAGCTCCCCAAATCTCGGAGTCCATGTCTGTAGAGGACTATAGAAGATCATCCTGTCATCTGGCCACTGTATTATCCATTTCCAGTGTGTCCATGAGGTTAATATCCCATGCTGCCGAAGGTATCTCACGGGCCACCGGTTTAGGCATTGCCATATGGAGACATGCTTGAATGCGATTATACGATTTTGTGGAGCCTTTCAAGTTTTCTTTCATCAATGCTCCTTTTGATGGAACGTCCTTGTTTGGTCATACTGTTAAAGAAACACACTCCCACAGTGAACAGGAAGGAAAGACCCTGCCTGATGTAGGGCTTGGCTTTTCTACCCCTTAACGATCCTTTTTCTGGAATAAAAGAGGGGGCAAGAAAATGTGGTTCCATAAATCCCAGGGATCTTTCCAAGAATCATACTGGGACAACTTCTGAGGCAGAGGGGGAAGACAACATCCTCATGACAGAGGAGGCCGCAAAATCAGGGTTTCCATGATTCCTTTCCGGATAGACTCTTTCATTGCTCCTGAAGGGTTACCCAACTGCTCACCTCTGGACGCAGTCAGGGGGGCACTTGTCCTTGCACCCAGACGCCTGGGCCTTTATAATAAAATACTCTTGGGTGCTAAAATAATAAAACAAAATGTAAAGTAAACTGCCACCATGGCACTCAATACTTAAATAGCCAGAAATTTATTAAAGCTTGCATCATTAATATCTAAAATAGCAATGCCACCACCCTTATCTGCTGCTTTTATAACTATGTTGGGGTTAGCGACTAAAGATTTAATAGCTGCTTGTTGTGTTCAACCGTTAAGTTGTAAAAATGACTGTTGGTTTTCATTACTTGATAAAAATTTTCTACTACTTGTTCAAAAGCTGCAATAAGAGAAGGAAACCACACTCACTAAAATTCCAGTCTCACATAGACCTACCACGACAGCAAACCAAACACATAAACACACAAAAACATACTTGGAGGCTCTAAATAAATATCTGCCTAAGCAGCAGAGACCTCCAAAGCAGACACCCAAGCAACCGCTACCCCAAAACAAAACACATGCAACACATAGCTCACAAAGCCAGTGTGCCGAACAGTCACAGCCCTTAAGGCTGAACAACACACCTGATACACTTGTAATAGGTGACTCTATCATCAGGCACACTGACGTCCCACTCACCAGGCTGAACAAGGAGAAGGTCACGGTGAGCTGCCTGTCGGGCGCTAGGATCCGCCACATAACACCAGCACTCAGGTCACTCCAAGGCAAGTACAAATATGACTCAGTCATTGTCCATGCTGGTGTGAATGACCTGAGACGTACCTCCCTGGACTACATGAAAAGAGACATAGAGGAGCTCTCTGAGCATGTAGCCCAGGCCGGTATGACCCTGACCTTGAGTAGCATCTTACCCTCACCAAGAATGATGCCACAGTATGAAGACAAGATTATCAGTTTCAACAATTGGCTTAAGTATTGGTGTCATTCAAAGGGGATCCAATGCCTGTCAGCCTAGGATGACATGCTCGACAAGCCACGATGCTTCGCTAGGGACGGCTTGCACCTGTCACCCCTGGGCTTTCGGATATTTGGCAAAGGCTCTTGCTACCCCCATAGTGCCTTTTTTAGGCAAGGCTCAAAAGACAAACCCACCTCCATAGGTATCACTAGGGATAAGAAACTAAGAGTAATGCTACTCAATGCCAGAAGTCTAAACCTCAAGATGCACGCACTCGAAACTCTCCTTAGCATGGAGAACATCGATATCTGTGCAATAACAGAAACCTGGTTCAAGGCTCTCGAGAGCACCCCAGCACTACCAGGTTATACCTCATACCATGCTTTTCGGCCCCAAAACTTGGACCAAACCACAAAAGGAGGGGGAGTATCAATATTCGTCAAAGATACCCACACCTCCAGATTGGTGGCACAGCACGAAGCATCAGAGACTATCCATCTGCAACTAACAGTGGGTAAAACTGCCTTCCAGTTTATAGCCTGCTACAGACCACCCTCCCAAACCCAGGAACCCCACTCGGCCTTCCTGAGAACACTGGAAAATATGAAGGTCTCTCCAAACACCACTATATTGGGTGACTTCAACTACCCAACCATAGACTGGGAGCATTACTCTAGCTCCAACACCCTAGCCCAAAGGTTCCTAGAATTTATAAACTCAAATGCTGTGGAACAACTTGTTACCACTCCCACAAGAGGGGAAAACATACTGAACCTGATCATCACCAACATGGGGACTCTATGCTCCAGACCAGAAGTGTATCCCTCACTGGTAAGATCAGACCATAAACTAATCTCACTGGATATTCACATCCTGACCCCACCCCATGCCCAGAAAACCACAGTGAAAAACTTTTCTAAAGCAAATTTCACACTCCTCAAAACCGAGGTGGAATCCTTCAAAGCCCCCGGGCCTGTGGATAATACTGCCTTGACCGCAAAATCCTTTATAAACGCATTCTATGAACACTTTCAGGAATGCATGGATCATGCAATCCCAAATAAAACCAAGACCCAATCCTCCAAAGGCAGACGTCCTGTCTGGTGGACCCCAGCCATAAACAAACTATACAATAGAAGGAGGAAGCTACTACATGATAGAGCAAAATCCCAAAAAGGGAATGCATCTCTGATCAGTATTAGCAAAAAACTACGGGCACTCATAAAATCGTCTAAGGCCAGCTTCGAGAGAAAAATTGCACAGGACACTAAGGATAATCGCAAGGCTTTCTTTAGTTATGTTAGGAACCTGGGTGGGAATTCCCAGATATGCTCAGAATTAGTCCAAAATGGCAAAAAATACACCAAACCCACAGACATTGCCAACATCCTAGCTGACAGGTTCAGCGCAAACCCCCCCCCCCTCCCTACCAAAAGGGCTAATATCTATCCCAGCAGAGTGCTGCCCCCCTGACATCTCAGATGCTCAGGTAAGAGCTACCCTCTCCAAAGCAAGAAACACAGCATCAATGGGACCAGACGGTGTCCCGGGCTGCATCCTACATGAACTCCAAGAAGAGCTAAACCGAAACCTAAAACTACTGTTCAATCTCAGCCTTACTACAGGATATGTACCCAAAGAGTGGCGTACAGCAACAGTGGTCCCTCTCCACAAAGGTGGTGCCTCAACGGATCCTGGAAACTATCACCACATAAGTCTCACTAGCTTGGTCTGCAAAGCTATGGAAAGGATCATCATGGACCTTATAAATAAAGATATTGGGGACTTACAGACACTGGATCCTACCCAGTTCAGCTTTGTTAAGGGCAGATCCTGCCTCTTAAACCTGGTTGATTTCTTTGAAACAGTCACCAAGGCCATTGACAAGGGGAAGGTGGTCCACACAGCCTACCTGGACCTCGCAAAAGCCTTCGATACAATACCCCACTCGGGCATTATAGATAAGCTCACCAGCTTAAATATAAACCCCTATGTCACTAGATGGGTTGCAAACTGGCTCAAGGACAGAACCCACATGGTTAGAATAGCTGGAGCCATGTCAGACTCCAAACCAGTTACAAGTGGCATCCCACAAGGCTCAGTCCTGGGACCTCTCTTGTTCATTATATATTTCTTAGAGGTACAGGCCAACATGGAAGGACTGTGGCTGACCAAGTTCGCAGATGACTGCAAACTGGGCGCCATAATAGACTCTCCAGCCGACACAAGCATCCTCCAAAAGGGCCTCATAGAAACAGACAACTGGTGCCAGAGCCATGGCCTCAAGCTAAACGCCAAAAAGTGTATAGTCATCCCCTTTGGCAAAAACAAAGTGCCCACAAATTACCACATAGGTGGTAATCCATTAAGTACAGAAGAAGTAATTAGGGACCTGGGGACCCAAGTTGATAGCAATCTCTCATTTGACAACCACATGGCCAAAGTGGTTAGAAAAACATTTTATATAGCCCACCTAATCATGAAGGGATTCACATCTAGATCAGGGGAGGTCATCGTGCCTCTTTACTCATCCCTCATCAGGCCCATAATTGAGTACAATGCCCCTTTTGGGATGTACCTTACCAGACACCTGCAGCAACTGGAAAGACCCCAAAAGTACCTCACCAAGGGGATCAAGGGGCACAAACAGATGCCGTATGCTGCCCGGTTAAAGAAACTCCAGCTGTACTCAGTGGCATACCGCCTGCTCAGAGGCGATCTGTGCCTGATGTATAAAGCCATGTCCAACCCGGAATTAAGGGACATGCTGCACCTCAGAAAATCCAAATCCCATTGAGCTATGTGCTCGAGGGACTTGAACCTCAGCACTGAAATAAATAGGACATGCTGGAGGGACAGATTCATAACCCAGAGGCTCACTTCACTCTGGAATAAAATCCCAGTCCAGGTTAGGCAGAGTCCCTCATTGACTCTCTTCAAGAGGAATCTTGATGAGTGGATGGGAGATCGTAGGTTTACCCCGGGTATCACTTCTGTGTCACTGTTAGACAGAGGCACAGTATACTAACCTCGAAAAAGGGCGGTTTACCCCGGGTATCACTTCTGTGTCACTGTTAGACAGAGGCACAGTATACTAACCTCGAAAAAGGGCATAGCAAAATTAATTTAAAATGGGTGGCGAAAGCCATACACTCTCTGGCTAGGCTTATAAATGCCCTAGGGTAGATAGCCTAGTATGAACCTATGAACCTATGATTATTCACTGGCACAAAAGTACTACTACTACTAGATGCTATACTCAGTTGAATTACTTACACCATATAATAGTTTAACATTCACATTCCTTATGAACAGTTTAACATCAGTTAACACATCAGAAATGTCTGTTATACTTGCAGGAATAAAGGTAAGACCCTTATTCAGTAATGCTAGTTTGTGCTCATTTAATATAGGTTGAGAAAAAGTTAAAAACAATGTCACTTATTTCGTAGACTGGCTTCAACTTAAAGCTATTAAATTTTAATACTTAAAAACCTAAAACTTATAGCTATTAAATCTTTAGCCTCTAACCCCAAAATACTTATAAAAGCAGCAGATGAGGGTGGTGGCATTGTTATTTTAGATATTGATACAAGCTTTAATACATTTCTTGCTGTTTAAGTATCAAGTGTCGTGGTGTAAGTACTTTACATATTGTTTTATTTTATCTGATTTCTGAGTACACCGGCATTATCTACATGGGGGGATTATTTTGCTAAAAAATAATATCCAGAGGTTATTTCATAACATTTTTCCAGATTCCACCAACCAAAAGAAGAAAGTTTCCCAACATTCCACACATTCAGAGAAAAGCTGCTGGACAAATGAGTCATCCAGGAGGTCCCTCCAGACCAAAGGGGATTCAAAAGTTACTCAAGGTTGTTTTTAGTGCCAAAGAAGACAAGGGGACCTGAGACCATTTTTGGATCTAAGCTACCCGAACCAAATTGTAAGAAAATCAAAGTTCTGAATGGTCACGGTTCAGTCCATTCTACCCATTTTGCACAAGGATGATTGGATGTGCTCACTCGATCTTCAGGATACGTACTATCACATCAAAATGAACAGACACACCCAAAGATACGTGTGCATTTGGTTGTGAGCCAGCCACTGTAAGTTCAGTACCCTGTCCTTTGATCTTACCACAGCCCTCAAGATGTTTACTAAATGTATGGCAGTAGTAAGACGCTCACCTGAAACTGCTGAGGATAACTGATCTCTTCAACCAAGTGTTTACATATTTAAAAGACTGGCTTCTCACCTTCCCAACCAGACGTCTCCTAGAACAGTCCAGGGACTATTTGTCAAACAATAGGCATTGTGGTCAACATTTCCAAATCCAGACTACAATTGGTACAGAGCCATGAGTTCATAGGTGCCCAGTTAAACACGAGAAATCAGATTGTTTCTTTGCCTGTTCATCCTATAGATACAATCAAGTTTCAGGTTCAGAAAATTCTTGTTCATCCTGCCACCCCCCCCCAGCCAGACTTATCCTTCTGACTCTAAGTTTGATGCCATCAGCTATAGTCTTAGTTCCCTTAGCATGTTTCTGTATGTGAGTTCTCCAGTGGATATTGCTGTTGTGTGGTTTATTCTGTAACAGCCTCTATCCTTCCCAGTCAAACTCATTTGGGTATGCAGAAACCATCTTCATTCCTGAATTAAGTCTGATGACTTTTACCTTAGGCCATCCCTTCATTCTTTGTCCACCAGTGACCGCAGTAATCACGGATGCCTCTCAACTAGGGTGTGGGGGGCATTTCTTGGGACAGACAGTCCAAGGTATGTGGTTCCCTCGAGAGATCAATTTGCCCATCAATGTCTTAGAGATGAAAGCAGCCATATTAGCGTTGCAGGCATTTCAAGATGTTCTCCCTGTAGGGGATTTTGAGATTTAAACCGACAACATGTCAGTAGCCTAATGCATCAACAAACAAGGAGGAACCTGATCTTATTCCCTCTGTCGAGAAGCTATGAGTGTGTGGTAGTGAGAAATCTCATCCAACCTCTTTCTTGTGACAATACATATTCTGGAGAAATCCAGTGTAATAGTGGACACACTCAGCAGGTGCATTCTGCCTCATGAATGGTCTCTGTCAGTCAGTGGCAGAGAAAATTTTCCATCGTTACGACCAACCTTGCTGAGATCTCTCTGCATCTCTCCACAACAACAAATGCAGCAGGTATTTTGCCCTGATCTTCCCTCCGGGGTAGTCACCAAGTGATGCTCTAGGTCACATTTGGCCCTCCCATCTCCTTTACACCCATCCCTTGCTACCTCTAATTCCAAAACTCTGAAAGCCATTTGGTTGAAGAAATCAGTTATCCTCATTTGCCCCCTTTTGGTGTGTTTCCCCCTTCATGTGGTCTCATCTTCATTATTCTCCATGGATACTGAACCCCAGTCCAGAGCTTCTCTTGTATCCCTTGGGGATGAAGCATCCCAGTATTCTAAGCCTCAAACTAACTGCACGCTTTCTCCATTTTTATTAATAGCTAGACAGCCTGGGCTTTCCTCCCCTGTTCGTCATATACTTTTGTCTTCCCAGAAAGCTTCTACTGGGAAGATTTATAGGCATAAATGGAAAAGATTCTCAATTTGGGCCCTTAAAAAGGAAACTGACCCTTCTACTGCTCCCATTTCTTCAGTTTTGGAGTTTTTAGTTTCTGTTTTTCAGGAAGGTGCTAGTTTCTCCACAATCAAAGTACACTTGGCAACCACATCAAATTTTCATTCAGCAACCACATCAAATTTTAATTCAGGAGAAAAAAAGCTACCTCTTTAGCGTCTTCCAAATTGTGTAAGGCTTTTCTAAAGGGCACCTTCTTACTTAGGTCTCCAGTGAAAGATCTGTCACCTCCTTGGAATTTGACAGTGACACAACAACCTTTTGAACCTTCAGACAAAACTGATTTAAAATGTTTGTCTTGGAAAACAGCATTTTTGGTAGCTATTACATGCGCAAGGAGAATTTCCAAACTCCAGACTGCATCATCCAAATCCCCTTAAATTGTTTTTTTTCAAAGATAGAGTTACTTTACAAACCAGTCTGTCCTTAACAAAAATAGCCTCGGAATCTAATATGAATCAAACTATTCATTTGACTGCCTTCGTTCCCAGTTTGTCAAATAAGGGAGAATACATGCAACATCTTTTAGATGTATATAGACAGCTATGTTTTTTATTTACATAGGGCAAAGGATTCAGGAAAACAGACCAGTTGTTGGTTTTTCACCGAACAGACTGGGATCACCAGTTTCTAAAGTTAAGCTGGCCAAATGGATTACTGATTGCGTAGCTCTTGTATTTTCTCAGCAAGGGTCTCTCCCTGTCAAAACCTCCTGAAGTAATTTCAGCTAGATCCATGGCCACTTTTTCTGCATTTTGGCCTAGAACTTCTATTGATGATATTTGCACAGCAGCTTCCTGGTCTAATGCTTATACCTTTATTGCTCATTACAAACTAGATTTGACTTCTAGAAGCACAGCTGATTTTGGTTTAGTAGTGCTAAAGAATATCCTTCCATGAGGGCCACCCAAGATTCACATAGCTGGGTACGCTGTCCTGTATGTTGAGGAAGAATGAAAAGGACAACATCAGATATTAAAGTTATGTACTTACCTTAACTGTGGATCTGTATTGTCCATTTTCATTCTTCCTCAACTCCCCACTATCCTTCCCCCATAACCAAGGCTTTTCTAGTGTCTTTACCAACAAGCCCGTCCAGCACCCCTGAAAGGTTGCCTGACTGCTGAACTGTGGAGGCAGTGTTGCCACTTTTCTCTGCACCCACAAGCCTGACAAAGCATAACTACAGATTATTTGGTGCTAAACATAATTTCCAGAGGTTACTCCATGCCATATCGCCTTCCTTCTATAAAGAAGAAACTTCCCATGTTCTACCCAGTCAATGGGAACTCGCAACAGCAGAAATTTTCACGCTGCTAGAAAGAGTCATTCAGCTGGTCCCTGAAGACCAGTTAGAATCTGGTACTCAAGGTTCTTTATAGTACCCAAGAAAACAAAAGACATTATACCCATCTTGGATCTGAATCATTTAAATCAGTATGTCAAACAGGCAAACTTCTGGATGGTCACACTTCAGTCTCTTTTGCCTCTGCTGAGGAAGGACGAATGGATGTGCTCTATAGATCTCAAGGGCACTTGCTATGCTATGAAGATGGACAAGCGTTCATAGAGATTTCTCCTTTTCTGGCTGGCAGACAATTCAGAACCGTGCTGTTTGTTCTCACTACAGCCCCCAGAGTGTTCACCAAGATGATGGCAGTTGTGACAGCATGTCTTCGCTTGCTAAGGATCCGTGTTTTCCTTTACACTGATGATTTGTTCCTGTCTGCTACCGCCAATGACCTGTTATTGAATCATTGGGACCTTTTGCTCCATCTGATGCAAGACATAGTAATCATGGTCAGTCTAACCAAAAGTCATCTTACCCCTGCTCAGCAGATAGAATTTATCAGATTCCACCTGGATACAGATTACTAGACTTCCCGACTACAGGGTGTTCTCCCTGCACCTCACAGCCACTCAGATTCTCCATCACCCTTCCCCTCCAGCAAGATTAGTTCTTTGCCTACTGGATTTAATAGCTTCCATAATATCTCATGCTTCCATTAGCTATATTTTACATGAGGGTGCTTCAGTAGACCCTAGCAGTGCAATGGTCCCAATTATATCATCCACTTCATGCCAGAATTTGACTACCTCAAATTTGCAGGCAACACATATCCTGGTGGATATCATCTTCAGTGACAGAAGGATGTATGTTCCTTATGGACCTCTCTGTGACTGTATTGACCACTGATGTATCCCTTCTAGGGTGGGGGGGGGCATTAGTCCAAATACTTGGTCAAATGCAGAGGTCAGTCTTCACATTGATGTCTTGGAGATGACAGCAGTCCTCCTAGTGTTGCAGGCTTTTCAGGATTTCTTCCCCAAGGGTGTAAGATATGTACAGACAGACAATATGTCAGTGGTTTGGTACATTAACAGAGAAGAACACACTCCTACCCCTATGTCGAAAAGCCATGAGGGTCTGGCATTGGGTGATATCTTCTCACCGCTTTCTAATAGCAATGCATATCCTGGTGTCAGCCAACCTTGCTGTGACCTGTTCACATCCTACCTAAAAACAAGTGCAGCAATTACTTTGTCCAGATCCCCCTGCAGGGACAATTACCGAGGGATGCTGCTGTTCACAGTTGGACTCAGGTTTCATCTATGCCTTCTATAAACAAGTTCATACAGAAAGCAAAAATAGGCAAGGCTAAGGTGATCCACATTCCTCCTTTCTGGCTTCAACAAATATGTTATCTGGTGTCCTGTTCATTCTTCCTCAACGTATGGGTTTGGGTCCGATCCTCTGATTCAACTCAACCTCATATATTAGACTTCAGATCCAGCTCTCCAGCTCTTCCCTCTACCCATAATGCCTTACTCCATCCCCATTGCCTCAGATCTTGTTTGCTGCCATTGAGAACAGATGCTGGTTTCAAGCTCTTGAGTGATAATATGAATTATCTTGTGAGCTTATTCATTTGTTTTTTTTCTAAAAATTACTATTTTTCCTACTCTTTTTACTTCTTTTGTCTAGTTATCTGGTGGTCATCAGGAAATCCTTTTCCTTTTTCTCTGTACTATTTTCTAGTACATCTCCATTATAATTGCTTGCATTTCCTCTTTACCCTTCTCTTTCTATGGCATTTCTGTATGTTACCATTGCTGGTAATTGATTGTTTTTTTATCTGTCTATCTCATTAAAAAAAGTTGTTTTTTTCCCCTTGTTTGCTACTGATAGTGTTTGTTCCTCTTTTACATATTTATGCCAGACAAACCTACAGGTTTTAAAAAAATGCACTTCTTGTGGGCATAAGATCCCAAACTCAGATCCCCACAAGGAGTGTATTTATTACCTTGGAGCCGAGCACTTGGACACATCTTGTAGAATTTGTTCTACATTTAATCCTAGGTTCCTGGCAGATAGAAGAAACAAATTAATCTTAAGGGTCTTCTGCCTTCTTTTTCTTCATCAGGGGCTCAAACACCCTCAAAAACTAGTAAATTGTCTCAGTCAGAGTTTCCTAGGTTGTTTTCAGAGCCACCATTAAAAAAACAGAAAAATCTTGGATCTGACCTCATCGGATCTGAACATGCAACACTCTGATCCAAAGCCTACGGATCCTAAGGCTTCACTGTGGTCATCATTACAATAAGGCCAAAAACTCCCCCCTTGGATCCTAAGTCATTGGATCTGAAGCTGGTTACATCTTTTAGGAGTGCAACTCCGGAATATGTTATGAAGCTAGTTTCACCTATTTTGTCTGCATAGCATCTTCAAACTCCAAAAAAGCATTCCAGGCCCCCATCCACCACTTCCTGTAAGTCCTGCAGAAGTTTTCTTATAAATGGATGTAAATAGGATGATGTGAAAGTTGCTCAGAGCTCAGATCCAGCTGGGCATCTTACAAGCTCCTTCTCTGATCTGTCCAATGTTTTCAGAGTCCCAGGATCTGAAATCCCTGAGAGGTCTGGTGTTGGATCCGAGGAAAAGCTTCTTCCTGCACTCAGACTATTTCCTTGACTGGTTTTGATATCTTTTGATCAGAGCGAGTCTCTGAGCCGAAGTGCTGGTGACAGGTCTGAGGGAATAAGTTCGGATCAGATTTTGTCAGATCTGTCCTTGCCCGTTGGAGCCTCAGCAATGTACAGTTCGGATCTGTCCCCCCAGGCACAGATCCTGGGTTGGCCTAGATCTACCTTCATGTGGAGTTTTGGCTCCAAGAAGGTGGGTTGAATCCTCTCCGAGTCCATTGGCTTTTGAGGTGGTGAAAAGGGTTTTTTCTCTCCAAAGAGAATCGTCTTCTCACATTTTGGATCTTACCCCTTTTCTCTCATCAGTTCCAAGCTCTGATTTTGTCAGGCCTCTTACACAAGGACATCCAGTTCCAATAAGTATCCAGTCAGTTCCGGTGGAGGAACTCCCCCTCTCTTTTGACACTTGTTGATCTGGTTTCCTGACAGGCACAGAAGGAGCCAGATACTGTCAAGTCCATCCCCAAATGTCCCAACGAGTTTTTGGCCCTGCCAACAGACAGAGCCCACTAGAGCAAAGGAGTCCCAGTTGATGCTGTGGTGGTGGCGGCAACAACTAAGAAAGAGCTAGCAGAGTAGCACTCTTCTGTCCGTCCACTTAACAGAGAGTCTAGAGCGTTGGACAAAGCGAGTGTTTGCCTCACCTACTTTCACTCTGAGGTCACTAAATTACCTGGTGCAGTTTACTAGACTTCAGAGACATTTGACCAAGGAACTATCAAATACACTTGGAGTCCATGTCTGCTGAGGATTTCAAAAGGACATCCTCTCAACTGGCCACTCACTTATCTGTATAAAATGCTTCGATGAGGTTAATCTCTCACATAGTTGAAAATGCCTCACGAGCAGCCAGTTCAGGCATCTCCATAAGAAGACATGCCTGGATGCAGCTATGCGACTTTGCAGAGCCTTTTAAGACGTCCTTTATTAATGCCCCATTCAGTGACACTTCTTTGCTTGGGCCATCAGTAAAGGATACGTTTACCTGCAGCAAACAAGATGGAAATACCCAGTCTGCCATGGGGATCGAGTTTTCTACACCTTAGCGAACCTTTTCTAGGAACCAGAGAGGTGGTAAGAAAATATGGTTCTGTACATCTCAGGGACATTTCCAAGATTCACGTGGGGGTAATTCCTCCAGAGGCAGAGGAGGAAATTTTAACTGTAGTCATTGCCCTAGGGGCAGAGGAGGCTTGTATAACTAGGGCTTTAGAGAGTCTGTTCCAGACCGGCCGTTTCAGTGCTCCTGAAGTGCTGCCCGACTGTCCATCTGTGGAGGCAGTCGGGAGTCAATTCTCTTTGCACCTAGATGCTGGGCCAAGTATAACACAAGATTTATGGGTGCTAATAATAATATTCAGAAGCTATTACTTACAATTTTTCCTCCTTCCTCATCAAAGGAAGAAACTTCCTGATGCTCCACCCAGTCAGAGGAAGGCCGCAGCACAAGAAATCCAAAAGATGCTAGAAAAAGAGTAATCCAGAAGGTCCCACCAGATCAAATAGGATACAGAACTTATTCACACTTCTTTTTAGTGCTAAAGAAAAGAGGGGACCTCAGACCCATTTTGGATCTAAGCAAATTATACCAGTATGCAAAGAAAGCAAAGTTCCGAATGATCACGGTTCAGTCCATCCTGCCTTTTCTGTACAAGGATGATCAGATGTGCTGGATAGATCTTCAGGATGTGTACTATCACATTAAAATAGACAGATGATCCAGAAGACATCTTTGCATTTGGCTGGGAGCCAAGCATTACCAATTCAGAGCTCTGCCCTTTGGACTTGCCACAGCCCCAGGATGTTTATGAAATGCATGGCAGCAGTGACAGCTCACTTGAGACTGAAGGGATTCCAAGTGTTTCCATATCTAGATGACTGGCTCCTCACTGCCCCTTCCAGGCATCTGCTACAGCAGGCCGGGGAGTATTTGCTCCCGATTTGTATACCTTTGAGAATTACAATAAATCTTGTCAAATCAAAACTTGCTCCAGTGCAAAGCCTGGAGTTCATTGGTTCAGTTTTGGATATGACATCACAGTTTGCATCTTTGCCTCTTCACTGTGTTACATCTATCAGAAATCAGGTTCAGCGGCTATCCTTGCCCACCCATTTCCCCCGTCAAGACTGGTATTTCAAACACTAGGGTCAATGGCAGCAGCAATACTTCTACTTCCTCTAGCACGCTTCTTTTTGCAGGTTCTCCAAAGGACTCTAGCTGTACAGTGGTCCATTCTGTATCAACCCCTGTCTTTTCAAGTAAAGATCACCCCAATTTGCAAGCAACACATTTGTTGGTGGATACAATCTGACAATATTTTTCTGGTTTTACTGAACCCAGTAGCCACAGTGACCACAAATTCTTCTCAACTAGGGTGGAGGGGGCATTTCTTGTAAAGAACTGTCCAAGACATATGGTCCCCCCCAAGAGATCAAGTTGCATATCAATATCCTGGAGATGAGAGCAGTCCTATTAGTGCTGCAGGCATTTCAAGATGTTCTTCCTTTGGGGACTATTACAGTTCAGACTGATAACATGTCTGTAGTGTGTTACATCAACAAGCAAGGAAGAACAGGATCTTATCCCTTTTGCAGAGAGGCCATGAGGGTTTGGGAATGGGTAATCTCTTCAGACTGCTTTCTAATTGTGATGCATATTCTGGGGAAGACCAAAGTGCTTGTGGACAAGCTAAGGAGATCCATTCTGATGCCTCACTAGTAGTCTCTCAGTCAGTCGGTAGCAGAGATGATCTTCCAGCATTGGGGCTGACCTTGGTGAGACCTGTTTGCCATCTCCTGAACAACAAGTATCCCTAATCAGGGGGAGTCACCAAGAGATGCTCCGATACACGTTTGGGACTTGAGACTCCTTTGTGCTTACCCTCCTATTCCCTTAATTCACACATTTCTACAGAAAGCAAGTTGTCTGAAGAGCTCAGTAATCTCATTGCCCCCTTTCTGGCCTTGATAAGTGTGGTTCCCATTTCTACGGTCTCACCTTTATTATCCACCATGGATATTGGAGCCTAACTCAGAATTTCCTCTCTTACCCGTCAGGGATTCAACACCCCAACATTCAGGCTCTCAAACTAACCTAATGTTTTTCTCCACATCCAGTAATAGTTAGTCAGTCCAGGCTTCTTCCCCTGTACGTGAGATTATTTTGGCTTTTCAAAAATAGCAATTATTACAAGAGCAAATGGAAGAGGTTCTTTTTTGGGTGTCAGATAAGAAAACTGACCCTTTTTCTGAACCAATTTCTGCTATTCTTCACTTGTCAACCCTTTTTAAAGAAGGAGCAGGTTTCTCTACAATTAAGCTTCAGTTGGCAGCAATTTCTAACTTTCACACTGGAACAAATCTTTTTCCCTGACTTCCTCTAGAATATGTAAATCTTTTATGAAAGGCATTTTTCTTTTTAGACCTCTGATAAAAGTTCCCTCACCACCCTGGGATCTAACAGCTATACTTGAAGGTTTAACAAAAAAAAATTTGAACCTTCAGACAAATCTGATCTAAAATTTTTGTCATGGAAGACTGTCGACTCTTAATATCTATAACTTTGGCAAAAATAGTATCTGAACTCCAGGCTCTTTCGTCTAAAACTCCTTGCATTATTTTTCATAAAAATAGTTTCCTTATGGACTAATCCTTTATTTTATTTTATTTATTTATTTTTTACCTAAAGTGGCTTCTGAAAGCAACATCAACCAGTCCATTCACTTACCAGTTTTCTTTCCAAACTTTTCCAGTAAAGGGGGAGTACATGCTACATCTCCTCAATGTGCACAGTCAACCAAATTTTTACCTTCATAGAACAAAACAGTTTAGAAAAGCAGATCAACTTTGTGTGTCTTTCTCTCCAAATTGCCTAGGTCATCCAGTTTCTAAAGCTACACTAGCTAAATGGATTACAGACTGTATTTTGTGGATTTACTTTCAAAAAGACTCACCTTCCAAGTGCTCCGGATTATAAAGAACATGGCACATTTAAGGCACAGCACTCACAAAATTCACATTTTGATTTGTTCATATACCACAAAGATAGTCAATCGGCCTTCAGGTAATATGAGCCAATGAAGGTCAACTGTGATGCAAAGCGAACCAACCAGGAGAAGCAGGAAAAAATGAACAGTCAGTGATCAGTAAGCGACTTCTGAGCTACCGTTTTCACGCCACTGCAATGCCTTTAAAAAGGGTATTGCTGGGAGCACTTTTCTTTGGAAGTTTAAGGCAACAAGGTTTTTTTTTTTTTTAATAGAAGGGCAGCAGCATTAGGATTCCGGAGGTTCCTGTCACCTGTCACTTCTAAATTATTCCGGCAGCCAGCAAACTTTTGGGGACTGCAGCAGTTCAACCTCAAGCAGGGATATTAGCATCATGGAACAGAACAGAAGACCGGTGGAGATTGGAGACTACAGTACAGTGTGCTGGGCAGTACTCAAAAAAAAGATCTGTGATTTCTTCAGCATATCTTGGCTGCAAATAAGTGATTGATTAATTTTTAGTACAGGTTTTGCTAGAACAGTGGAGAAAAAGTATGTAAACTTGTATATCGCTGTACATTTGATGGAGGGTAGGCAAAGTCTTGCAGCTCAGTGTTGTTTTAGAGGGTTAGGGACATTCTAGCAGTTTTTTTTATGTTTGCACTGTCTGTAAGAAGACAGAACAGTTTAATAATAACTTCAACTAAGAGTACACATAATAAAAAATGTTAAATTATTGTTTCCCATGAATGTCAGTTAAGTGTTTTGTGTATTATAGCTTATTAGTATTGTACATGATAGGGGAATTCTGTGCTGTAGATTTGGTGGGGATGGGTGGGTGGAATTCTGGCAGCTTAAGTGTTTTATGTTTACAAGGCTGCAGCTCGAGCTCTCCTTCTCCAGTGTCTGTAGGAGGGCACAACAGTTTGCTAGTAACTTCATCTAGGAGCTCACGGGATGGCAAAAATGAGTTACTTTATACTTAAAATAAGTAATTTTAAGCAGTAATACGATTTAGTATTATTTACTGTGAATATCTGTTAAAATTATTTCAACACTGTGTGACTGACCCTTTCAATGTGGAACTTCAAGGAATATGGACATTTTAGGACTTAAAATGAGGATATTCCTTACAATGAAGTTCACTTGAGCAGTATTGTTTAATAAGTCGTGTGAAATGTAATTGCTCAGTGGAAAAAGTTCATAGGCTATGAGAGCTCAGTCTAAACCACAGTTGCTGCTTTTGTTTTCTGACTGTAAGTGGCTGATTTGTCATTGATTGAATTCTTAGTTATGGTAATATTTTTCTGATTATGCAATAAATTGTTTACTTCAGTTGCACGCTGTGTTTTTATAAAAACATTTTACAAGTGTAAAGTATTAATTCTTGGTCGGTATATACTTCAACTTACTGATTTTGCTTAAAAGACCATTTCAGTCTGTCACGAAAGGAGATACTGCCAGCTAAGCTATCTGGAATTTTGTAAATAATTATATGTCATTTGTGAATATCAACATGATTCATATACTTGTGTTACAAATGTATTAGAACTGTATGTTATGTGTATATCAAACTGCTGGTATGTGTTGGAAAGGGTTGTAAAGTGTAAAGCCACTAGTCTAAGTACATGTCCAGGACAAAGGGTTAAATGTTTTAAATGCAACCAGTGGGGCCATGTAGCATATAGATGTCCACAGAGGCAAGGTGGAGAACAACATGTGGGAGAGGCAGTAAGTGGGAATGACAGAATGCCAGCTGTAAATTGTCTGGAGACAACAAGGCTACCAAACTACCTCAAGAGGTTATATCCTATCTTAATAGATGTGAAACAGGCCACTGCTAAGAGAGAGAGAGAGAGATGGCCTCTGACCTAACTATCGTGAAGCTTGCAATGGTTAAAGAGGAGCATTTTTTGCTTGGGCAATTTACTCCAGTCAGAGCTTTAGGAGGGACCCCATTCCAAATACCTTTGGCTAGGATTCACCTTGACTGGGTAGGTGGAAAAACAAGCAAGCAAGTAGGTGTGTTTGAGGAGATCCCTGCAGATGTCCTGATAGGAAATGATTTTGATAGTGCAGTACCTTGTGTGCATGCAGTTACACGCAGTCAGGCTTGGAGAAAAGCATGCGACTCTGGTAGCCTGGGGGGACCAAGACAGACTGCAGACTTGAAGCCAGGACTGGTGTGGTGGTTACTTCAGAGAGAGAGCTACCCTGTAGCAGTAAGACTTGAAGGTGAGCCACAGCTGCTTGTGACTATTGATGTTCCCTTGGACAGAGGGACTGCAAGGGGAGAGGTGAGTAGTAGTACCCAGGCTGACCGTGAGGCACTGCTGTTAGAGAATACCAGACTTCCTGCGGAAGGGGAGCTGGGAATGGTTACAAAGAGGGAGTTGAGAGAGGCTCAGCTCTCAGACCCAATATTACAAGGCCTGAGGGAGGTAGCTAGTGAGGTACCTGATTCTCAAGGAAAATGGGAGTCTGTATATTGGGAGAAAGGGTTATTGTATAGAGAGTGGACCCCTGAAGGAGGGCTAGAGGGTGAGGGAATACAGCAGTTGGTAGTGCCCAGAGCCTATCATCTGGCACTTCTAGCCATAGCTCATGATATCCCCTTTGCAGGTCATATGGGCATAAAGCATACCAAGAAACATATTATGCAGAACTTTTATTGGCCTGGGATTTCCAGAGTTGTAACAGGGTACTGTAGGACCTGTGAGCAGTGCCAAAACATAGGCAAGGCAGGAGACAAGGTCACGGCTCCTTTGATGTCTTTGCCTTTGACTGTACAGCTATTTCAGAGGGTATCTATGGATATTGTAGGGCTTCTGAGTACCCCAATTTCCACAGGCAGAAGTATATCCTAGTGGTAGTAGATTATGTTAACAGATATCCTGAAGCAGTGGCTCTGTCCTCCATCGAGGCAGAAAAGGTGGCAAATGCTTTGTTAGAGATTTTCAGCAGGGTAGGTTTTCCAAAAGAAATACTGACATAGGTGCCAATTTCATGTCAAACCTGCTAGCTTGTCTGTGGAAACACTGTGGGGTGAAGCACTTAAAGACCATCCCCAGACTAATGGTCTGGTACAGAGGTTAAACTCTACACTAAAGGCCATGCTACAGGGATTCAATCAACGGACATTCATGTGTGTGTTGAAAAGGGTTGTAAAGTACTGAGCTTTAAAAATATATCCCCAGTGTACCCTACTGGAAGAGAACAGAAATGTACAGACACTATTGTAACTGTTTAGATATATATATTTTAAAAGGGGAAACTAGAATACAGAAGGTGAACTTACAAAACTTCAGAAAAAATAGTTGAAATTAAATTACTTTATAGCCACATAGTTGAAATTAAATTACTTTATAGCCACATAATCAAAGGATGTTATCTTTCAGTTTCAGTGCAGTAGGAGACACAATGTCTAGAAATAGAGGTTCACCGTATTGTCTTGGAAGTGTTTTATTGTTTTATGACTTCCAAGATCTGCCTTAGATCTAAGAAAGGCTGGTCTATGTGTTTGCACAGGTAGATGCTAAATGCTACCAGCTGTATCAGTGGGGGTTTAACCTGGGATAGAGTCAGATGACAAGAAATGATGTCATCCTGCAAACTATCCCAGCAGTACTATTTGAGATATTAATTTAAGAACTCTGAGAGAGACTTGAGTATTCTGTATATTCTTTGACCTGACAACATCAGCTGGAAGATCCACTCACCACATCTGCCTTGCTTGCTCTGTAAGTAAATTAACTAGGATATAGTAATTTTCTAGATATAGTCAGGAATATAGCAAAGCTTAATTTAGATGTTTTTCTTTCTTTATTTGAGACTGACCTGCAATGTTGTTTTAAATACTTTCTGTGATTTTGAACTCTGATGTTACTGTGATTATATACTGAGTATATTCTTGCTCTTTTATTATTTATTATTAAATATATTTAAACATTTCGTTGAGACCATTTGTGAGACATATTTAAGTTCTGAGAGTACTTGCATATTTATTTTATGACACTGGGGACCACTTCTAATAGCCTTGCTGTTGGTCAAACTACCATTTGTATTGATAGTAATATTACAGAGTAAGATTGGACACCCTTTATTAAGGGCCTTAAAGTAGCTGATAAGGATGTGGCTGGTGGCAGTGATAACTACCTTATAGTATGGGCAAAGGGGAACATAGCTAGTAAACTTTTCCAGCCTTTCCCAGGTGTGTGTGAGTGTGTAAAACAAACCTCAAAGACTGTGTGTGTTAGCTACTTGGGTAGGGACACGAAGCACTGGTTGGACAGAGAGAATGTTGGAGGTCTTGTCTTGGCTTGGTCACTCAGCTGAGATCTCAACTCTATAGCTGTGCCAGTGGGGAGTCTTTTTGGGGATCTGGAGAAAGAGGGAGAAACAACCCTCTGACTGACTGTGGTCTCTGTGTGCTCTTAAGGGAAATTGCAATTGATGCAATGAGCTGCATCTGAAAATACTATGCTTGTACTTGTCATCCTCCCAATGTATGCCCCCACTGGTGCTAGTGGTGAGGATTGTGGCTTCTTGATTACTGGGCCAGAGGTGGGGCATCGCACAGCCTGGTACAGTGGAAACAGTGCATTTCGTTTTTGTGCAAAAAAAAAAAAAGTGTTCCACATTTTGCTCGTTTGTCGCACGTTGTCAAGGTCTGTGTTCCACACTGACCTCTTAACAGGTTGAGACCTATACAGAAAAGTATGACACTACCTAATCTGCCCAAACTCATTCAACCAGATCCATTGCTGCTTCATCTGCTTTTTGGTCAACAACTTCAGTTGATATTTGTGTTGTAGCTACATGTTCCAAAACTCATACCTTTGTCTTCATTATAAACTGGATATCATCTCTAGAAACAGAGTTGCCTTTCGTTCGGCATTACTTTGGAATATCCTTCCATGAGGACCACCCAAAATCAATGTAGCTGGGGACTCTGTCCCGAGCGTTGAGGAAAAATGAAAAGGACAGCATCAAATTTAAAAGTTATGTACTATAATTAGGCATCTGTGTTGTCCATTTTCATTCTTCCTCAACTTCCCTCCACCCATCCCCCATCCTTTTTCTTCTGGAAGGACCTATTGGACTTTATATGGAACATACAGTCCCAGGTTTGAGCCCTGTCTTTTCCATCTGTCAATACCTGTTTCTCTGTAACTATTGGGAAGTAGAGAAGCAAACTCAGTCTGAGGCAGTGGGGTTGGAGTAGGGCATTGTGGGTAGAGGGAGGAGCTTAAGAGCTGGATCCAAAGCCTTGTATATACGGCCGAGTTGGATCCGAAGATCAGATTCAAGTCCATACGTTGAGCAAGAATGAAAATGGACAACACAGGTGCTTAGTTATGGTGAGTATATACCTTTTAATTCCTTTTCTGTGGCTTCAACTAGTACATCCTCCATGTATGCTGGATCATAATCCAGACCTACTAACACACCTGTCTGGATTGCCTCCAGTGGACCAGAACGCCATGAAGTTGACCACTTCATTCTTCCAGTTCTAACAATTGCCAGATATGCCAGGCTCACTGCTTTGATCATTCAGATCTTATCCTCACAAAAACAGTCAATTATGAAAATCTACTGTAGCAACTGGAGGTAGTTTTCCATCTTTGCTGTCTCAAGGGCTTTTAGATACCTTCTCTGCTCCTTTCTCTTCCATTTTTGAATTCCTGTTGTAACTTTTCCACAATGGCTCCTGCTACTCTGCTATCAAAGTGTAAATGCCAGCTATCTTAAACTTACACATACGTCAGAATGACAATTCTGTAGCTTTCTTATGAGTCTCTAAGGCCTTCTTGAAGGAGCTTTTCTTTTATGTCTGTCTGTCAGACACCCTGTGCCTCCACGGGACATTTCCATTATGCTACAGGCATTGACTCAACCACCCTTTAAACCAGCAGCATCAATCAGTTTCTGTCTTGGAAAACAGTTTTTCTGGTAGCAGTCACTTCAGCCACGCAGATTTCAGAGATATAAGCACTTTCTTGCAAGCCCCCGTATTTGGTGTTTCACAAAGACAGTTTTGTTAAGAACTAATGCATCTTTCCTTCCCAAGGTAGTATCCGGGACTAATTTAAATCAGTCAGTAAACCTGCCCTTTTTTCCAAGGCTTTCAAACTAAGGTGAATACATCTGCATATTCATCACCAGTTTAGGTTCTACCTTCATGGACCAACCATTCAGGAAGTGAGATCAGTTGTTTGTGGCATGCCCAAAACCTAAGTTGGGCAAAGCAGTGGCTGATTACTCTGTGTAGATGGTTATCCAAATGCATCTCCTTTGTTTACAACAAAAAAGGCTTGTCTTTACAATCTAAACCTGAAGCTTATTCCACAAGGACAGTGGCTACTTCCACAGCCTTTCCCAGTAGAGTACTTATTGATGATATTTTTGCAACAGCTACTTGGTCAGCATTTCGCACCTATGTATCTCAAATCTTAATCCAGATTGCATTCCTGTTTTGGATCCACCATCCTCAGGAATGTTCTTCCTTGATACCACCTGGGCCTTTCAGCTTGGGAATCTGTCTCATAGTTGAATCTGACAGAAATAGACAATATTAGATGCAAATGATATGTACTCAACGTAACAATAGATTCGTGTTTTCTCTTGTGTACCCTGTCTGTGAGCAGTCCATTACTGCTTTGTTGTTGACCCTGCTGTTTGTTCCTGTCTTTGAATTTAGCAATGAGTTGTATGATGAATATACACATTTATTTATTCATTTGCATTTGTTTACCAGAAAAGTCTGACTGGATACAGGTTCGTTTTCAGCAGAGGCCCGGAGAGGAAAGCTCCACAGAGTCTATATGAAATACATTTCAATGCAATAATAAACGTGATGAACATATAGTAAGTGAGAAATTAGTAAAAAAGTTAGACAATAATTAAAATGTTAGACTATAAAAACAATTCGATGTTAACACAGTAATAATAGGCTACATTGCTAGCTTAAGCATAGTAAACTAAGATTAACATTGCGTTCAACTTTATAGAGGTAAATGTTGAATAATCCGCATAGGGAATGAGAGAAAGAGAGCCAGAGGGGATGAGGATGAAGGTCTTAGGATTTGAGCAAGGGCAGAGGCAGTGAATATTTAGGTGTGATTTGAAAGCAGTTTTGAAATGACTGCAGGTGGGTAGGGTAGTTATGGCAGGGGGGGAAGTTGTTCTAAAGTTTGGATATGGTGCAGGAAAACAGAGCTTCTCCTGCTGTGTTTTTGTCTTTGGTGATTTGGAGAAGGTTTTTATCGCTGGATCGTAAAGGTCTGGAGGAGTGGTGAGGTTGAAGTATTTGAAGTGATGGGATATCGAGGGAGTGGTTTACAAGTTTGTGAGCAAAGGAGAGTTGATTCAGGTGTAGGAGTTGTGGGAGTTCAAGCCAGTCTGTTTCTCTAAGGGAGACACAGTGGCGGCTGCGGTAGGATGCTCCAGTGGCAAATTTTGCGTTTTTATTGTAGCATGCCTCAAGTTTGCTTTAGGTCTGGCTGCCTAAGCTTTGTTAGTATGGGAGATGCATAAAGCAGGGTAGAGATTAGTTGAGAATTGGCAGCAGAGATTTTAGCTGTTTTGGTGAGGAATTGGGTGTTTCTATATAATGCACCAAGTTTTTTGTGAACTTTTGTTATTGTAACAGATATGTGGGTGTCAAACCTGAGATTGTTGTCAATCTCCACTCCAAGTAATTTGGTGTGGGCTGATGGAGAGATGGTGGTATTGTCTTTGGCAAGAATATTGAAGTCGAGGGAATTTAGGGTAGATTTGGTGGGTTGAAAGATGAGGAGTTTGGTCTTATTAGGATTAAGTAGGAGCTAGGTATTGGATAGCCAGCTTTCTACGGATGAGAATGATTCCTGCGTGATCTGTTAGAGTTCTGATAAAGTGGGGGCAGAGAAGATGAGGGTGGAGTCGTCTGCATACTGCATGAGAGAAGCCTGTTTGGTGCAGTATGTAGGTTGTTGTTGAAGAGGGAGAATAGTAGGGGGGCGTGGATGGAACCTTGTGGGACACTGAGAGTAACAGGGAGGCGACGGGATAGGTTATTGTTCCAGACAACTGATTGCTGGTGGCCGTGTAGATAGCTGTAGAACCAGTTGGTGGCTGGCTTGGAGAAAGAGAGGTTGGAGAGTGCAGAGAGTAGAAATTTGTGAGATACAATGTCGAATGCCTTAGAAAGATCCAGGAATACAGCAGAGGAGAAGAGGCCATTGTTTTTGTGTTGAAGGATAGCGTTGGTGAAGGAGAGCAAAGCAGTAGTAGTGCTGTGATATGGTCTGAAGGCATATTGGGTGTTTGAGAGGAGATTATTGGATAGGAGTTAGTTAGAGATCTGAGAGCTGATACATTTTTCAAGTATCTTGGAGAGGGGGGGTGGCGATGGGGCGGTTGTTGGAGAGGTCAGTGAAGGGGCCACCTTTGTGGGGGAATGATGTGGGATATTTTCCATAGTGAGGGAACATAGAACTCACTTGTGGAGTGGTTGATTAATATGGAAGTAGGATAAGCTAGGGCATCTGCAGCTATTTTTAGGTATTAGGCAGGGAGGTTGTCAGCAGCAAGTTTGGTGGGTTTAAGTTTTGTTATTTTTTTATGTAGGAGGTTGGTGCTGAGGAGAAGGAGGAAGGGGGGTGAATTGGGGTTAGGGGTGGGCGGAGCAGATGTAGGAAAATGTTTGTTGAAGGAATCAGCTATATTGCAAGAAGAGGGAGGGATGGACGGTAGGGGGGGTGCCTACTTTCCCTGGGTGGAGGATAGACTTAACTGTGGACCAGAATTGCTTAGGGTTGTGGTGGGAAGAGTTTAGGGAAGACTGATAGTAGAGGGATTTGTCTACTTTTATTTCCTTTTTGACCTTGTTATGCAGTTCAAGGAAGGATTGCCTATCTGAGTGTTTATTTGTTAGGCGCCATTGTTCCTAGGCTTTATCCCTGGTTTTCATTAGGTTCCTGGTGTTTTTTGTAGCCAGGGGGAGCTCTTAGTTTGGATTTTGGTGTTTCTTAGGGGGGCATGGGTGTTCAGGATGTTGAGGAAGGTACTGTTAAAGAAGTGGGCGTCTTCATCTAGGTTGAGGTATTTTAGTGATGACCAGTTAATTTTCTGGAGGGAGGAGATAAAGGAGTGGGGGTTGAAATTGGTTTTGTTTCAAATTTGTCTGTGGGTAATGGGCTTGATAGTGTTTATGTGATGTCTTAGTAGGGAGGCAGGGGAATGGTCGCTGAGGCAGTCAGGTAGATAGCCTGCTAGGTAAGACTGGGAATCTTTGTTAACTAAGATCCAATCTAGAATGGTGTGATTATTAGGATTTTTGTTGATCCGGGTGGGGGATTCAATTAGTTGTGAGAACTCGTGGAGATTTAGGTGGAGGGCAGGGTGATTGTTATTACAAGATAGCCAGTTGATGATAAAGTCACCGAGGATGAAAGTCTCCTGGGGTAGGGAAAGATTTGCCCAGCTCAGGAGGTTTTCTAGGGAGATATATTTTGGCCTGGTGCGAAATAGCATTCTATGATGTTAATTGTTTTGTTTGGGTTAATTTTTTGAGATTGATGTAAAGGATTTCTTCATTGGCAAACTGTGGGGCTGACTTGCTAAGCTTTTGGACATTGAAGTGGTGTTTATACATCGGTGCAACACCACCTCCTTTCCTGGATAGTCTGTCCATTCATAGGATGTATCAAGGTGGGAGTATTTCCTCATTTTTGATATGAGGTTTGAGCCAGGTTTCAGTTAGGATGAGGATGTCCGGGTAGTACAAGTTTATGTGGGCAAAGGGGTTCCTATCAGCAGACCGAAGACGCATGTTTTCAAATGCGTCTTGGTCGAACTGACTAAACCGAAACTGCAAAATATTGAAGTGGCATGTAAGCGAATTCTTTCCCCCTTTAAGTAGGAGGGGTGTGGGGGGTGTGGTGGGCGAAGCTTTTTTTTTTTTTTTTTTTGTTGGAACAGCGGATTTTTTTTTTTTTTTTTTGGAACAGTGATTTTTTTTCCCTTGGAAAAAAAAAACTGTTCTGACAGTTCAGTTTGGTAAGCTTTCGCTTACATGGGGTTGATTAATCACCGTTCGCTTACCTACGCATTCAGTAATCTAATATAGATCCTGGGCAAGTAGGTCTTGGATTTTGTTACAGATGCTTCTTATGTTTAGAGACATAATGAGGAGGTCAGATGTCTTTTTGTTTGTTGTGATTTGAGTGATGGGGCAGTTTTTTGGAAGAGGATTTGGGGAGGGGTTATTGGTGGGACCAGGGTTAGGGTGGATGTCTCTACTGAAAGCTAGTTTTGAGAGGGTGTTAAGAATGTGTTTTATATATGTGGTGAAGGCCCTGTCATATTTTAGGGATATTCTGTCTTTAGGTGTGGTGGGAGTGTGGTATTTAGGTAGGTGTGCTGGGTGGATGTATTTAGTGTTAGGGACAGTGTAGTTATAGAGTGAGTGGTTTGAGGGAGTTTGATGAGAGTGTGCATTGAAAATGGTTGGGAGTTGCTACTGTTGAGTCTTGGTAGGATGTAATGTAGGCAGGATGTATGCAGGTAAGAAGGGTAATTATATTAGCTAATAGCATGGCTGTGTTAGGTTTAGAGATGTGCTGGGAAGATATGTGGGGGTAGTATGGGGGGGATTACAGAGGTTTGGCCTAATTGGGTGGATAGTTATGGGAGTGGTTTTAGCTTCAAAATAAATGTAGAGGTACTGGGGGCAGGTGGGATTTGGTAGCAGGGAGGGAAGTGGAATGAGCTGAGCTAACTGTGTGGGGCTAAAACCCCATGCTGAGGATTGCAGGGTAAGTGTGAAACTCTGTAAAACTCTTTAGTGTTATCTTTAAAATTGTTAACTTATCTAGCCAATTGCAATTATTTTAGCAGGGAATTCTGAAATTGGAAGGACAGAAAGAGAGGAGGGAGGTTTTACTAGAGGGATGTAGGAGGGCTGAGCATTGGCCTGATTGAGTGTGTGCTACCCTGAAATTAAAAAGGATAGTAACACATACGCTTTGACTTTTCTTTAGGTGTAGTTATTCCCTTTTCAGGTAGATAAATTATTACAGAGCAGGTTTCCCGAGGTTGCTATCTGCAGGTCTTTGGTGGAAAAGGACCAAGTTAGCCAAGCAGGGAAACTGGAGGAGAGAAGAGGGAACCAGAAGTTAGGCTAAAGATATGAAAGAGTTCAGCAATTAATCAGTGCAGTACTTGTTAAGCACTAGGTAGTGGCCAAGAAGACTTGCTTTGAGCTCTCTGCAACTATCGCTATAGGCAGATGCTTTCTTTAAGGCAGCTTTTCTTTTTTAAAGGAATAGCTATACAGCACAGAAACACAGAATGCAATATCTCTTCTAGCTTTGTAACTGTGAGCTTTTTACCATTTTAAATAAGGTGTTTCTGTAGTTATTATGCAATTAAACAAGGAAGCATCAATATAAATGTAACTGTTCACAGTAGTAGTGTTTCTACAGTTATTATGCATTTAAATAGGGAAATAGCATTGCTGCAGTTATTAAGCAATTGAACAAGGAGACATCAATATAGATGTAAAATACTGTTCACAGCAGTTGCATTTCTACAGTATTATGTAATTAAAGAAAACATCACTATAAAACGCTGCTCACACTAGTAGCGTTTCTGCAGTTATTAAGCACTAAAACATGGAATTATCACTATAAAATGCTTAAAACTCATTTATCAGTATCAGCTAAGGTATAGTATACAGCGTAAACAGTTTTACGACACATCTATAAACAAAAGCAAGTAATTGCGAATTGCAGGGGTAGAAGCTAACAGAATTCACCGAATAAGCAGAGAAACTTACATGGTGGACACACTTGATCAGGTCGCCGATTTAAAAATGGTGCCTTGGACTGGTACTGTATGAAAGCTTGGTTAGGGAGGGGCTACATTAGTGAATCTATCTGGAAATATACAGAGCTGAGTATATTTTTTTGGTTTTAGAGTTTGTACTGTTAATTGTTGCTTATAGTTTTTCAGATCTCTGCTGAAAGTGTTTTTCCCACCTCCCCCTATTTTCTGCTGTGTCTTCAGTTGGTATAACTCTTTTTTTACAGTTTGTGTGTTATCTAACTCAAAAATCACTTGCATAAAATTAGACCTGTTAGTAGCAGCCTGCATTTCATTGCTGGAGCCTATGTTCTGATAGACTGCTTTTCAAGCTATCTGGAAATATACAGAGCTGAGTATATTTTTTTGGTTTTAGAGTTTGTGCTGTTAATTGTTGTTTATAGTTTTTCAGATCTCTGCTGAAAGTGTTTTCCCCTCCTACCTCTATTTTCTCCTGTGTCTTCAGTTGGTATATCTGTTTTTTACAGCTTGTGTGTTATCTAACTCAAGGAACACTTGCATAAAATTAGACCTGTTAGTAACAGTCTGCATTTCATTTCGGGAACTTATGTTCTGAGAGACTGCTTTTCAATCTATCTGGAAATATACAGAGGTGAATATATGTTTTTGATTTTAGAGTTTGTACTGTTAATTGTTGCGTATAGTTTTTCAGATCTCTGCTGAAAGTGTTTTGTCCCACCCACACTCCCTATTTCTGGCTTGTAGTTTACGTATGGTGGCTTTTGCAGTTGCCCGCCCCACTGTAGATTTGATCTGGGGCACTCCCCCAGTCCCATTTCTTTACCACATTCTACCTAATAAACTCCTTCTGCACTTGCTTTTAGTCCTTTTTAATTTAATTGCATTTTTAAACTGTGTTTGGTCTAATTGCTACATACTCAAGTGTGCTAGCTTGCACTGCATGTGAATTGTTTTTACTGCTGTTTTAGCTACTTTTCTGTAAAAAAAAAATATTGTAAGCCTGTTTCCTACCTTTCCTGTAACTAGTGTTCCAGATACAGATTTGCTGTATCCAGGACTGCATGTAAGCTTCTGAGCCCCCCAAGCCTTTCTGTGTTGGAGGGAAGCCTTCTAGCTTATCAGTGGGAGTGTAAGCACTAAGTAACCTGTCTACCACATAAGGAGTGGTTCTGGCCCAGAAATTGTAGTTATTGGCCATTTGGGCAATCTTTTCCATTTCTCTCAATTTTCTGATTTTAAAGTGCCTTTTTTAGGCAAGGCTCAAAAGACAAACCCACCTCCATAGGTATCACAAGGGATAAGAAACTAAGAGTAATGCTACTCGATGCCAGAAGTCTAAACCTCAAGATGCACGCACTCGAAACTCTCCTTAGCATGGAGAACATCGATATCTGTGCAGTAACAGAAACCTGGTTCAGGGCTCCTGAGAGCACCCCAGCACTACCAGGTTATACCTCATACCATGCTTTTCGGCCCCAAAACTTGGACCGAACCACAAAAGGAGGGGGAGTATCGATATTCATCAAAGATAGCCACACCTCCAGGTTGGTGGCAAAGCACGAAGCATCACAGACTATCCATGTGCATCTAACTGTGGGTAAAACTGCCTTCCAGTTTATAGCCTGCTACAGACCACCCTCCCAAACCCAGGAACCCCATTCGGCCTTCCTGAGAACACTGGAAAATATGAAGGTCTCTCCAAATACCATTATATTGGGCGACTTCAACTACCCAAACATAGACTGGAGCATTACTCTAGCTCCAACACCCTAGCCCAAAGGTCCCTAGAATTTATAAACTCAAATGCTATGGAACAACTTGTTACCACTCTCACAAGAGGGGAAAACATACTGGACCTGATCATCACCAACATGGGGACTCTATGCTCCAGACCAGAAGTGTATCCCTCACTGGTAAGATCAGACCATAAACTAATCTCACTAGATATTCACATCCCAACCCCACCCCCTGCCCAGAAAACCACAGTGAAAAACTTCTCTAAAGCAATTTTCACACTCCTCAAAATCGAGGTGGAATCCCCTGGGCCTGTGGAAAATATGGTCCAGACCGCAGAATCCTTTATAAACGCCTTCTATGAACACCTTCAGGAATGCATGGATCATGCGATCCCAAATAAAACCAAGACCCAATCCTCCAAAGGCAGACGTCCTGTCTGGTGGACCCCAGCCATAAACAAACTATACAATAGAAGGAGGAAGCTACTAAATGATAGAGCAAAATCCCAAAAAGGGAAGGCATCACTGATCAGTATTAGCAAAAAACTAAGGGCACTCATAAAATTGTCTAAGGCCAGCTTCGAGAGAAAAATTGCACAGGACACTAAGGATAATCACAAGGCTTTCTTTAGTTATGTTAGGAACCTGGGTGGTAATTCCCAGATATGCTCAGAATTAGTCCAAAATGACAAAAAATACACCGAACCCACAGACATTGCCAATATCCTAGCTGACAGGTTCAGCGCAAACTCCCCCCCCTCCCCACCAAAAGGGCAAATATCTATCCCAGCAGAGTGCTGCCCCCCTGACATCTCAGATGCTCAGGTAAGAGCCGCCCTCTCCAAAGCAAAAAACACAGCATCAATGGGACCAGACGGTGTCCCGGGCTGCGTCCTACATGAACTCCAAGAAGAGCTAAACCCAAACATAAAACTACTGTTCAGTCTCAGCCTTACTACAGGATATGTGCCCAAAGAGTGGCATACAGCAACAGTGGTCCCTCTCCGTAAAAGTGGTGCCTCAACGGATCCTGGAAACTATCGCTCCATAAGCCTGACTAGCTTGGTCTGCAAAGCTATGGAAAGGACCATCATGGACCTCATAAATAAAGATATTGGGGACCTACAGACACTGGATCCTACCCAGTTCGGCTTTGTTAAGGGCAGATCCTGCCTCTTAAACCTGGTTGATTTCTTTGAAACAGTCACCAAGGCCATTGACGAGGGGAAGGTGGTCCACACAGCCTACCTGGACCTTGCAAAAGCCTTCGATACAATACCCCACTCGGGCATTATAGATAAGCTCACCAGCTTAAATATAAACCCCTATGTCACTAGATGGATTGCAAACTGGCTCAAGGACAGAACCCACATGGTTAGAATTGCTGGAGCCATGTCAGACTCCAAACCAGTTGCAAGTGGTGTCCCACAAGGCTCAGTCCTGGGACCTCTCTTGTTCAGTATATATTTCTCGGAGGTACAGGCCAACACGGAAGGACTGCAGCTGACCAAGTTCGCAGATGACTGCAAACTGGGCGCCATAATTGACTCTCCAGCCGACACAAGCATCCTCCAAAAGGGCCTCATAGAAACAGACAACTGGTGCCAGAGCCATGGCCTCAAGCTAAATGCCAAAAAGTGTATAGTCATCCCCTTTGGCAAAAACAAAGTGCCCACAAATTACCACATAGGTGGTAATCCATTAAGTACAGAAGAAGTAATTAGGGACCTGGGGACCCAAGTTGATAGCAATCTCTCATTTGACAACCACGTGGCCAAAGTGGTTAGAAAAACATTTTATATAGCCCACCTAATCATGAAGGGATACACATCTAGATCAGGGGAGGTCATCATGCCTCTTTACTCATCCCTCATCAGGCCCATAATTGAGTACAATGCCCCTTTTGGGATGTACCTTACCAGACACCTGCAGCAACTGGAAAGACCCCAAAAGTACCTCACCAAGAGGATCAAAGGGCTCAGACAGATGCCATATGCTGCCCGGTTAAAGAAACTCCAGCTCTACTCAGTGGCATACCGCCTGTTCAGAGGCGATCTGTGCCTGACGTATAAAGCCATGTCCAACCCGGAATTAATGGACATGCTGCACCTCAGAAAATCCAAATCCCATCGAGTTACGCTCGAGAGACTTGAACCTCAGCACTGAAATAAATAGGACATGCTGGAGGGACAGATTCATAACCCAGAGGCTCCCTTCACTCTGGAATAAAATCCCAGTCCAGGTTAGGCAGAGTCCCTCATTGACTCTCTTCAAGAGGAATCTTGATGAGTGGATGGGAGATCGTAGGTTTACCCCGGGTATCACTTCTGTGTCACTGTTAGACAGAGGCACAGTATACTAACCTCGAAAAAGGGCATAGCAAAATAAATTTAAAATGGGTGGCGAAAGCCAAACACATTCTGGCTAGGCTTATAAATGCCCTAGGGCAGATAGCCTAGTATGAACCTATGAAAGCCTGCATTTGCACTTGTTTCTGTCCTGTAACTCGTCTAGTGCAGATACAGATTCTTAGTTTAGCACTTAAATTTGCTTATACGTGCTCAGCAGTTGTTCATAACTTGTAAGCACTAAATAAGATACTAATTACTATAACACTCAACCTTCCTCATTACCTACAGGAAAACAGTTTTTGTACTTACTTTTCTCACTTGTTTAGAGAAAAACAGTTCTTGTACTCACTTTTAGTTATTTATTCAGGGATGTCCAAGGGTCAGCTCCCAGTGTTCTCTCCTGTCTTTCTGATGAATCTGGGCATCTTGAGGCAATGTTGAAATTGCCTCATGTACACAGGCAACCCTTTCCTCCTACCACCCAACACTACAACCTGTGAGAGATGCACTTATCTAGCCAAACTGGAGGTAAAGCTCTCTCCAACTAAGACTGAACTTGACAGTCAAGAGGAGAAGGTAAACATTTGCACCACACCACACTCATCAAATAGTCTCACTAAATCTACACCACCAAAATCCACACATAGTAACACAAAAACATTTGCGGAGGCTCTCAATAATAATCTGTCTAAGCAACAGAAACTACAAAAAACAAGCGGAGCCAGCAAACTGAGATCAAAGATGCTTTATAATCCTTATAGTATCATAAAACAGATAACCAGACCGGTTTTGGCTGGCAACAACACACAGCCTTCTTCAGTGTGAAACAAAACAGTCAAATGATACAATTTAAATACATACATCTGTCATGCTATTGGTTCATCTTCAGAATTGCTCATTAAGACCAGGAGGGAACAAACCTCATAGTTTTACAATCCATTTCTTTTCTTTAGTGTCTAAAATAGAGTGCCATCCGGTTTTATTAGATTTATTACCCCTGACCATGTCAATAACAGTAAAAGTGAATTTAGCAGTTTTGTGTGTCTGACTGTGTTTGTACAGAGCATTATTAGCTTTTTTGTTTTTAATGTTGCGTACGTGTTCAGAAATTCTTAGCCTGATAGGACGACATGTCTGACCAATGTAGAAGGACCCGCAACTGCATGTAACCAAATAGACTAACCAGTCACTGCTGCAGTTGGCAAAAAATTGTATGTCATACACCCTAGAACAATTCCTTCTCGTGAATTGTTTGGAATTCATAATTTTATCACAATTGGTGCAATGGCCACATGGAAAGCAGCCAACAAAGGGGTTCCCCGGTCAAGGTTGTTTGTAGTGAATGGGTATATCCTGTGTCATTTGTGTGCTTGTAGTGGTTGAAACATGATGCCAAATTTTTACCTTTGCGAAATGAGAATAGGCATCTATCTGGTATTAGATTGGCTAATTCTGGATCACATTGTAAAATATTCCAATGTCTATTGATGCTATTGATGAGTAAGTCTGAGTTCCTGGCGTAGGTTGTTACAAACCTGATGGGCTGTGCTTCGTCATGGCTCCGTGATTTATAGGATAACAAATCCTACCTTGGTAATGTATTAGCCCAATTGCTGGCTTGCAGAACATGTCCCATGTGGTATCCCCTTGCTCTGAACCTGAGGTCAGCATATATGGGGGCAAAAGATGTCCACATTGCTGTACTCTTGGTCTGCCAAAAACAAGTATCCTGGTAAAAGAAGACGTTGGTGAGGACATGCTCTGCAAGACCAACAAGAAAAGAATTAAAGTCTGGTTCGTATAAATGTGCCATATTGAGCCAATGTGTCAAAGCTTCCAAACCTACCTTGTGTGGTATGTTGGTATATAAGGCACTGACATCAAGAATACACATTAGCCAACCCGGTTCCAACTGTGTGTCTGAAATAATTTGTAAAAATTCAGTGGTGTCGTGTAGACGGGAATGAACATGTGATAATAAAGACTTGAAATACTTGGTCAAGAATATGGATAATGGCTCCGTGATGTACCCTCTACCTGAAACTATTGGTCTGCCTGGTGGGTGGACTGAATCTTTGTGTATTTTTCGTAAAAAGTAGATGTATTGGTTTGCAGAATCCTGAATAGTTAGTTGTTGGAGCACAGAAGTGGTGATAATACCCGCATCCTTGGCAGTAGATAAGAAGTCATCAATCTGTTTCTTAAATCTGTAGGTGGGATTTAGACATTTCTGCATAATAGCGTCTATCTGCTAGTTGTGTCTCAACCTCCTTGTCATAATCTGACCAGTTCATAATGACAGCTGCCCCACCTTTATCTGTAGAAATGATGACTATGTCTGCAAACACAAATGTGCTAGCACTTTGTGTTTATACACCAAATAAATTCTGTTTTCTTGAAAATTATATCTGCCACAGAAATAATTTTCAAACAGGGGTGTGGAAGCTGCATTTGATGTATTATTATTAATTACATTAGAAATTAATTTGAAAGATTTATGAGGTGAAAAATACTTTGTTTTTAAAAAACAGCTGCAGGAATAGTGTTTGCAGACTGTCAACTGTTTTTATGAAGAATACGTCTTAATTCTGAAATGACGAAAATAAAAAGCATGATGTTACATTATGATCTGTCACTGCCTAGAAAATTAATGTGTGCTGTGTGAATCACACATCAAGATCAGCTGGAATGAGGCATGTAGTTTTGTTTTCATGCCTGGCATTCACACATTTCCTGCCGTCGTGTCCCAGAGGGGTGACAGCGTACTGCCAGGACTTATTTGCTTGCCCACTGGTTTAAGAAAGGGAATCGCCATGGTGATCCTCCTGTCATGTCTGTTGAGTCTGGAACTACAGTGTAAATAAATACAAGTGAAAGGCTTTGACAGTTGCTTTGGCTGATAGATTTGTTGACTTTGATAAAGAGGGTTTTTTGTGCCAAGTTTATTCAGACGCTTTTGAAAGGAGATCATAAATCTGGGTCTGAGCTTCTCTGGAAGGGAAACTTTGAAGGATTGGTTACAGATAATCACTAAATGCAAACAAGTCACCAGCCACAATGTTATGTTATATGTCACTTTGATGCAGTATTTTCAAGTTTGCAGCATATTATTTATGAGTGAGTGTGCGATATTGTGCTTTTATGGAGAGTTTTGCCATATAAGTAGCTTGTACTAATTCATTTGAAAGTGGTATAATATTAAATGTCAAATAAATGTATAAAAAAAAACTTGTCTAAGCTTCATAAATGTTAATGCTGTTATACCCTGAAAAATAACTTGTTTACAGTTATGTGCTTTTCCTGGCAGGCTGTATGTTTTAATATCTGAGGTATAATGTATCTTTTTTTATAATTTTGTGGCTGAGTATGCTTAATGTATAACTGTAAATAGCAAAGTAATGCACTTGATTTGTAGTTTGCATTCTAGCAGTGAAAATTAACCAATTTCAGTATCTGTATATGAATCTGAATGTCAAACAAACTAAGGCAAAACATTTGGCATTACTATCGGCCCAAAAGAATAATTGCAGTTACAAGTTTAAAATAATATATTGGTGCAATATCTGTAGTAAATGTTGCTAAGTACATGTATGCCAGTTTTATGAGGAAAACTGATATGACATAGTTGCATGTGGTCTGTCCTGGAGGTAACTGTTTCAAGATTGTTGTAGTATGGGCCAGTGCTTTGGCATAGAGAGATAAAGTCATAACTGTGGCCCAGGTGACCTAGGTTCATCTAGCGTCATCTTCATCCAAGGTGTTGGCAATGAGGGATGTGTGAGCCTGTCGGGAGGGGCTTTCTAAGCATTCCCTGGGGGAGAGGTGACCGTTAGAGTGGAGAGTAGCCCAGGGATGTAGCAGGTGAATGCAAGAGGGAGGTCATTAATGAAAAAAATCCCCCAGTGCAACAACATTAGGCTCTGTGTAAACCCTGGTCTTATAATGGAGATGATCTGGGGTCTGTAGATGAGGCTGAAAGACCTGGTGATGGATGAGGGCACTGGGGTAGCTAAAAAGAATGAAGCAGAAGAGGCACAAAAAATGATTTCTGTGGTGTGCTGTACTAGCTGCTTTTATTAATTTGTGCACTATAGTGTACTTTATTGCATTGAGCCCCTATTAAAGAATGAGAGGGTGGAGTTCAGAAGTTTTTTTGTTTGTTTTTGCTGAGATGCAGTGTAAATAATTTGATTATTAGGAGTTAGCTCTGCTTGGCACTGCTTTGCAGTGGGAATAAGGTTAGACATTTTTTTTTGTTTTTTGCAAGGAGAGAGTGGATGGAGTGGGAAATGATTCTGTAATAGTTGGCTTTGATATTGTTTTAAACGATGACCATATACTTACAGTGAGAAGGATTGTGAAGAAGCAGTTGTTGCTGGAGTGCTAGGCATTAGTTTAAAGATTTGGGTCCTTGATCAGAACAACACATGATTAACAACAAACAGATTTTGACGTATTTAGAAGCCTTCATGTCGAAAAAACAGGTTATTAATTAACTTGAATAAATAGGCAATGATTTTCTTTTCAAATCCCATATACTACCTGACAGTGCCTTTTAGTATTGCCATGTGGTACCATACTTTAGCAGGCTTGCAGTAAAAATTATCTTGGAATATTGCTTGACCATTCAGTTTACTATATTTATCATAATATTCATTGTTTCACTCCTCATATGTAGAATTTCCATTCTGTTTGTTTTGTCTTGGCCCAGACCATAACTTGGACTTTTATATGCATCGTGCTTCACTTACCCCAAAGGCAGTCTGTAGAAGGTGTGTGTCTTTCTATCAGTTTGAGTCCAAAAAATTCAAACTGCTAGAGCCTGGTTCCTTGCTGATATGGCATCTGCCATAGCCTCCAGGAGCCTTCCACCTAGGAAAAAGCATAGTGAGAAGAGAGAAAATTATTGGGAAATAGAGGGCATTTCAGACATACCAGGATTCCCTGTGTCCAGTGTATGTATGAGGGATGAGGCACGTTCACAGCCTCTGCTCACAGAGTTGGTTTTGACTGAGACCTCTGACCATGAACTCTGTGCAGACACCCATGTTGCTGGTTTTTCAGGTGTCCTCCTGGAATAGCACATTGAGCACACTTCCTGAGAACAAAGGCCCTTCATCATCAAAAGGCCTTATTGTGATGTCAGGATGAGATAGCAGGATCTCTACTGTTCTTATCTATGAGGAGGTTTACACTGACCTAATTGAGATGTTGGTCCCTATGACCTTAGACCAGCAGGGTGGCAGCTTACAAAGGCATGAGGCACAGAGCACTGGTGGTCAAACCAGCCCCTGTTTGTCTTGACCAAACAATGGCTCTTCCCACTCCACTTTCCCAGCTTCCACTGAGTCCTCATCCAAGCTGGTCGGAATACTTTGTCTTTCTTAAAGTGTAGGAAGCCAGACTATCTAGATCCCCAGCACTCAGAAGCTGATGAGCTGGCGTATATGGACTAGATTTAAATTACTAAGAACTGTGACTAGTACCATGGATGCCTTGCCCTCTTCTTCTCTGTCAGAGGATTTTCCTTTGTGTATACCCTTCACATAATGAAGCAGGTGTTCAATTAAGAACCTATAGAGTATTCTGAAGCTCAGGAAATGTACAGAGCTTATATGGGCTTTCTTGAGCCTAAACTTCTAGCTGTTCCTCCATGGTTAGATGTCCTGGAAGATATATGTTTAACATTGCAGCTTTTGAGACTGACTCCATTCTGTCTGCTTTTAGAAAGTCTAATAGGTTTTACAGGGTCAAGGACTCCCGTAGGTACCTGTATAGAATCCTATTCGTAGATTCAGATGTGGTGGCACTGGACCCCCCATCAAGGGACCTACCTCAGTTTCAACCAGGAATCATGTTCCCAATAAGGAGAGCAGAACATTTGATAGATTTGTATTAAAAAAGTATACATCTCTGTTACTCTTTCCTTCAGAGCTTTGAAATTCAAAACCCATATGCTTAATTACCAGACTAAAGGCTAGGATCTGAAACAAGATGCTGGACCCGTGTGACTTTTTTCTAAGTGGTCTAGCACTCTAAGAAATGTGGGTATGATGCTGTAGATGCGTCTTGTAGAACAGCAGTTATTGAGTCTGTAATATGAAGACATTGCCTGGCTGAGGACCTCTCCCTGCCAGACAATGTTAAAACACAGATCCTTAATAACTCTCTGAACAAGGATCTCCTGTTTGGGTCTCCTGCTCAGGAAATTTCAAAGAAGCTGTAGGAAAAAAAAAAAAAAACTACACTACCTAGTCTGTAAGATTCATTTTTCAGACCATAATCCAAGGCATAGCAGAAACTTCTCGGCAAAGACTTAGTCGTCTCATCCTAAACATGACGATGTTTAGACCAGCACTGACTATTTGGGCAGCATTGATCCCCTCCAAGGCCGTTTGCCTTTCATTTACTGCTAGGGCTGTGTTATTAAATTTTGTCTGATTTAAAATTCTCAGTTCTGATTACTACCCAGTGTTAATTCACCTAAGGAACCTTTCTTATTTCTTGAAGGTGAATTGTCTTGGAGCCTTATCTTTTAGGGCCAGGCATCATCTTTCAACCAAATACCCTACCCTACTCCTCCCTCGTATCATTCTTCTTGTTATAGATTTTGACCATTCCTACCTTATCAACTCCTGTTTAGCTCAGCTCATTCCTTATTCTGCTCTTCTTTCCTCTTCACATAGTCTCCCTTCTCACATAAACTTCCCCTCTCATCTTGACCACTTACTAATTACCTGATCCTTCTCTGATCCTATTTTCCTACCTTAGTTCCCTATAGAACATATTCATGTCACATTAAATCTCTAGTACTGACAGCAGTCCACCTTATTCTTCTAACTCCCTTTTACAAACAGGATCTTTTCCTTGCACTCAGAGGCAACTATGTTTCTTACTATTTATATAATAATCTAGATTTAAATCATGTGACAAGGCTGCATTTATACTGCTCATATGAAAACTCTGTAAAACAGATGTGTTATAATGTTTTATATCTGTAATGTTTGAATATTGTACTATTGTATTTACCGACTTGTATTTTACTGTGGAGCTTTTCTCCCCAGGCCTCCACTGAAGTCAGACTATCCCAGTCAACAAATGTCAATTAAATAAATAAATAGTTGGGATACGTTCTTTAGAGCTGCACCTGCTTCAGAGAACAATCCTCCCCTGTAATTTAGGGTCATCAAAGACAACAGTGCCTTCAAATGGGGAACTTATAGAACACCTCAAGGAGCCTATAGTTGTAATTCTTTTATGTGAGTTTTAGATAGTGTTGAGTGGTTGAATTACCTATATTTTTGTTTAATACTGAATTATTTTAAAAGACTGTTTCACAGTTTACATCTGTGACTGGACACTGGCATATACAGGACAGCCTATTTATTGCTGTAGGGGATCTATTGCTACCCTATTTGTCTAGCAATTTGAATGATTATAGCTCTTAGTCTTTTGTCCATCTTACTGGATGTCTAGTCTGTTTTATTTAGTAATTGTACATATTTGTGTACTTTTCTTAATTTTTGCTGTCATTTTGATTCAGTTCATGACTGAGAAGGGTCTGTGGACTAGTCCGCCATCCTAACAGAAGATGATTATCAACAATGCCTTTTTAAAATTAATTGGTTGACATTTTTTCCATTTATTAACTCGTGTAAGCAGTTTTTGTAGCAAGCAGTACTGTGCAGGAGTTGGTGTAATTATGTTTCCACGTCTAAGTCTCTTTAACTAGAAACACCCTACTTACAGTTAAATCTGATTATTTACTTTTTGTTAAATGGGTTGGTCCCAGTAGGCTGGTAATATGTTTTCAGATAATACCTGATGTGCCTTTTATAGAAACTGGGTGAAACTAATCTGGTACTGCAGACACCTTGGAGTCATCTTCATGGTAGGTGGACAGCATCATGTCATCACATGTCATATTAGACATACAAAAAAAAAAAAAAGTCTTTTTGAACACCCTGGCTGACTTTTCTTACAGTGATGACAAAAGCATGACTGAAATGATGTTTTTGTTTCCATATTGATTACTCTAGCCACAAGTGTACTTGAGACATTTGGGGACATCATTTGTTGGATGAACTGCAGAATTCCACATTCGGTATTAAATTTTGATCAGGAACTGCAGAATTCCGCATTCAGTATTAAATTTTAATTCGGTTTTGTTTCTAAGCGTCATTTGCGGTGATTCAGTATGACCTTTGTCCACAATACTTTCTTCCTACTCTTCTCTTCCTCCATCAAATGACAACCTATCTGTGACAGCAAGTAGAGTTGTAATTCTGTACAGTAGTTCTATACAGCATTTCCAAAATTGTTTTAAGTTTGCAGTGAATGTTTTGCCTTCTTGAAATTAATTTTGTTGTCTAAATTTCTTGTGTGTTTCTTAGGTTATGGAACGTTTACAAATCAATTATTTCTCTGTAGATGCAGTTTAATACTATATGTAATTTGGAGCCACTTTTGAAGGGCCAGCTTACATACTTTGAGGTTTGGAACACTTCATGTCACTATGTAGTAACTTTGTAAATACATCTTCATAAGGGCACGTGATAGAGAGAGATGACCTTTACTGGTGGCTGCATTTTTCATCTATTTTGTTAAATGCAGGCACTGAGACAGTGACCCAGGTTCAGCTAACATTCCATGTAGCTGGCCTAATTGAGAGGGTAAGAGAAGAGCGAGTTGCTGATAATCTACTGTTCTCCCCTGGTGGGGGATTGGACATATCCCACCTCAGAAGCAGCCTCCCCCCACTCTAAGCTAAAAGAAAGTCCTGGAAAAATAGGAAGTCAAAGGTCCCAGTAACCAGTCTGTAGGGAGCTTGCACGTGTAGCTGCCTACATTATGAACATTGTACAACATATGTGCAGTTCATCCACGCAAGGGACAATTAAAATATAAGATATGAAAAAAAATCCTCATCCTTACCTTGTGCATATGATAACCAAATGACAGTCATTGGGCTTCCTGTATCTTACAATTCATTAAGCAGAATGTGAAACAAATGAGTTAGTAGAGAGCTTAAAAAAGTCAGTGGGAAAGGTCAACCATGAAACATGACCCCCTTCCAAAAAAAGTAATTGCCCCTGCAATGTATTACATACAGCTGTTATGCTTTTAAATAACTGAGCATATTGCATAGAATTAATTGTATAAGAACTCAGCTGTTGTATTGAATGGAAATGTGTATTTGCTTTTGCTTACTGTCCTGCAGCAACTTCTGAGTATGAGTGCTGACAGACTTGTTTACTAAAGCACATGTTTTCACTTCAAACACATGCGATAATGTTATCTGCTAACAGAATAAATATAACAGAAACATTTTCCTGTGTAAAGGATCAGCCTGCACTACTTGCTGATGGTGTACACCACTAGTGAAATCCATAAATAGTTTGGAACACTTTGTGATTGTGCATAGTAATATAGTCAAGCAATGCAGTCTGAGTATACAGCATCATTTTCTTGACTATGCATTGATGTTTAATCATGCACAACAGTTTGTGTCTTTGTGTGGTATAGTTTTCACTATGCTGCGTAGCTTGTGATCCCATAGGACAAGTATATGATCATGTAGCACTGGCTTGTGTGGCCTTGCTCTTGCTGTGCAGATGGTTGGCTTGAACTCTAGCAAACTTAGATTTTTATATGTTCTTTGTGGCTGGCACAACATAAGCTCAAATCAAGTCTGTTATAACAGTATTGTGTATACCGTGTTATTGCAATAAAGTATCGGTAGTGTTCCTGTACATTTTTATTCTGCTTTTAGAAAGTCATTGAGTACATGAGAGATTTATTGGCATTACACTGGGACAAAACAAATTGTTTTGTATATTCCTAAGGTTGACGTTGTTTTGTTGCTTTAAAACACCATGCCTTCCATTAAAAAAATCTAAAAGCTTATAGCAGATGTATAGTTATGTACATCATTTTGCACCACTGACTTATGTAAACGTTGCTGTATAAGCTTTTAGCATCGTTGTCTAATTAGATTTTAGTTATTACATCATCTGTGCATGCAGTTCTATAGTTCAAATGCACTATAGGCTGTTCTAGAATGGATACATTAAAATAACTTTAATGACAATGAGCTGGAGTGCCTTCAAAGATACAATAATCGATTATAAGGGCCTTTCAGACTACTATAAAAAATTTAAAGTATTTTAGTCTTGTCACATCAATGCCATTATGTCTCTGTAATCATTTTCTTTTAAAATGTGTTTGATTTTTATTGCCTTAGTCCATTTACTTCTGAGCTACCTTTGGTTCCAACCTATGCAAATCATAAGGTACATTGAAACCAAGTTTTTAATGTGACAGGTGTTTGCTTTGGTCAGGTTGTTCTGCAGACAAAGGGGTATTTGTTGGCAACTGATAATTGACAGGGGTAGCTCAACAGCGAGTCAAAATAAGATTTCTCTAGTGAAATCTTTTGTATAAAAATAGCCATCCAATTTCTGTATGTTGTCATTGGACCAGGATTGCAGTCTGTATCATACCCATCTTGCTTATTTTACTGTCTTCCTATCTTGCCATCAGGAGTACAAGTTCATGTTACTTGAACTGATATTTCATATGGTCTTCCAGCGAATAATATTGCAGTGTGTTTCAGGCGATATTTCATATGTCCTGTTTTTTTTGAGTATGCTCTCTGACATTTCCCTTTCTTTTCTAATTCAGTGGCGCTGGAATTCAGTGTATTCAGTTTTGTTTTTCTGCAGGTTGGTGCCACTTTATGCTTTTATAAATGCAGTAACAATAGGTGGTATATGTTTGGTGTTTTAAGTCACACAAGTCTGTGTATAATATTTAATCCTGCAAACATGCTGTGTTTTGTTCAGTGTGGTTAGTAAGTAGGTAGATTTCAAGGATCTCTGCATGGAAGTAATTTTGCCTCTGTTATTCATTCACTGTGGGCCTTTTCCTTTCTGTGGTTTGTGTCACAAAAATAACCCACTGTGTCATTTCCTGTATTTCCTTCACGTGCACTCTCTACCTAGCTACTGTCCCTCTCACCATACAGCATCTTTGAGTGGCAAGCCAGCCTGTGTATTGTCTCTAGAAAATTCAAAATGTTCCTTCTCCAATGTCCCTGTAACCCTTTTACTCCTGGTACAATTACGAACACTTCCTACTGTCCTATGACTTAATCATGTGACCTCATTGTCCAACCACATTACAAAGAACCTCCCCATCACTGTACTGTGTTACATTCCAACTTTACTACTACCATAACACCTACATAATTGCTAATGCAGCTTAGTGCTGGTACAAGTACACGTTTATCTCCCTAGCAATCCCATCTGTTACTAAGCTTTTCACTTATGTTTGCATGTCAGCATTTCATTTAACATACCATCCTGGCACCTTTGATTTTCATTAGTATCACAGTTGCAGTAGCCTAACGCTATATGGGTTATATACTACTTAAGATATATCAACTGGGCAGATGTGTCTAAACATTCTTTAAAGAGTGTGTATGATTGGGCTGACTGTTTCCAGGGCTGCAGCTACTGCTACTGTGATGAGATGTTTTGCCTGGGTATATTAGAAGTTTTCAGATAATAAATCTGATGCCTTTTACTTCTCGTTTAGATAAAGAGGTTTTGTTTGGTCCTTCTACTGCTCAAGTACTCAAACAATTTGATGAGAGGCAAATTGATTCATGGGATTACTAAGATTTTTCAGTCCTCTTTTCCTAAATCTACAAAAAACACTAGCAGCTTTTTTCAAAAATCAAAATAAGCTTCAGGCATGCAAGGGCTCAAAGAAAGAGAGACAGGAGGCATCTAGTAAAAAGCATGGATTCCTTCAGAAAAAGTAACAGACCTCTACTTCAAAATGACTATTCCAGCATTCTCCTCCCTCCCCCGACACTTATTCAAATCTGTCCCAGAACATGATTTTCTCCCATTTGGCAGTGTATTGTTTCAGACAAGTCAGTTCTGAGAGTAGTCCTGGAGGGTTTCAGATGGCACTCCGAAAGCTTTCCTCCCTGTTACCCTTCCTTTTTCTGAGGTAAAGAACAAATTAAATGTTTTTGTGACAGCTGTATCTTAGGTGGCTAAGCATATTGTAAAGTATGTGTATGATGCTGCTGACTCTTCTTCTAGAGCTGCTGTTTCTGGATCAGTTTTCAGGAGATTTGCTTGACTTTGCTCTTGAAATCTCACTGAAGATATTAAAATTAACATTTTAAATTCTCATTTGGATAAAGAAGTTAATGTTCATCATTCTCACTGTCGCAGTAGCCTTTAGCTATATGGATTGTATCCTGCCAAGGATACAACTGAACAGCTTTGCACATCTATTACTCCATCCCATACCTACAACTCTGTTTGCCCACTTCTGAGTATACCTATGAATTTTCCCTGATTTTGACTCCGTTATTAGCTCTCTTCCTATTAATCCCTCCTAAAACTGACAACTTTTTTTGAAGAAAAAGTGATTAGTACACTAAAAAAATAATGACAGTAATTAGTTATAGACTTTTTACCTCAGAAAATGTATATTAATTAATCTCTTATTTTCTCATTGTCTCAAGTTAATGGTACTAATATTTTAAAAGTATCCCTGATTTTTTCTGGATTTGACCTGATTCAGGTGAGAGTTATGCTTATGACATCCTCAGATTGTGCCTCCAGATAACGCAGAATTAGGGAGTAATTGGACAGCTTCTCAGAGTACATGAAATATAAATCCAGTGTTTTAAGCATAATAAATATGGGCTCATTGATGTAACTAAAGTAAAAGCTGCATACATTACAATCAGAAAGTTCACTTTACATGAAAGCGCAAGTAAATCAAAAGTGGTAAAAATAACTTTGAACATTATCTTTAAGAAGCTGAAGATCTTGCAGAACCCTTTAATACTGTTGTGAGTCATGCTTGTTTAATATATGCATGTATTTTATAATGCAGTTATTACTTGCTCTAATATGCTTTTCAAATGATTCTCCTTTACAAAAAAAAGCAAAAATAATTTTCAACACCCTGTCTCTTTTTTGTAAAAAAAAACGTAGTTCATTTTCTGTCAGGTTTTGATATTCCCCGAGCAAACTCGCTAGAAGCAGCAGGGCAGGATTGCTGAATAATTAATCAGTCCTGATTTTATGAACTGCCACATTTAAATCAAGTTTGTGTATTTTATCCTAACTCACTTACCCTTTCTTATTTAGAGTCCTGATTAAACTTGCTTTTTTACAGCTCAATCCTATATAGACAAATCAAGTGTTGTATAAATCCATAAGGCAGGAATTTACTTAGGCATAACATGTAATCTCATTCATTTCCACATTCCATTTTATTGCAGTTCTTACAAATGTTTTCCATTTTTCTGGTTATGAAGCTACAAAGTCTTTTAAGGATTTTCTGAAAAAAAAAAAAAAAAACAAATACGGGTATTGTATAACCCCATTCATCTGAAAGTAATTGAAAAATGAACTGCTTTTTTAACCACATTTCTGTTAAAGGCTGAACACTTAATGGCTTAAATACAGAGGCTTTTTAACGTGTTTTTTGTCCCTGAGGGAG
>NC_056742.1:170487429-170567429 GCF_019279795.1 Protopterus annectens | reverse complement strand
GGAAACAGTTGATCTGCTGTGGCAACCCCTAACGGGAGCAGCCGAAAGAAGAAGAAGATATATATATATATATATATACACACACACACACACACACACACACACACACACACATACATACACACATAAATACATAATATTCATTTGTATGTATATAAACAAATGTACATAAATTAACATTTTAGTATAATGAGCTTAACCAACAAAATTGTCTTTACTAGTTTTTTAGCATTCGCACAATTAACAGCACACTCCTACAGATTACTGTGTAAAAGAAGAGTAACTGTGGCATGGGTTCACCATATTGTCAGACACCAAGACATTTTGTTTTTTTTTATTTATGCTTTGTTAACCGGAAGAAAATGAACTGGACCAAGGACCGTTTCCAGCCAATGCCAAGTCTAGAGTGACAAAAACAATAGCCCAGTAATAAATATACTTATGAATAGAAATTAGAAATGCTGCCATTAAGGCAATTGACAAAGATTGCATGTACAAAACATAGTAAAGGGGTAACTGTGAATAAGTAAAACAGCAAACATTTACAAGAATGTATACATTATTAATGCTTAAATATGCAATACAGAGGATTTAAAATTCATTATAAATACAAATTTGTATGTAAGCGTATTGCTCACAGTCCTGTAAGATACTTATTACAGCAAAATGGAATTGGAATCAACCTGTGAATGTTGCATGACTGTAGAAAAATAAAATGGGGGATAATTATATTTACATCACTTTTGTTGTACTCAGGTAGCATCAGACCAACTATACCTGCACATTTTGGAGTGGAGCCGCCAGTACAACGGAAAAAAAGAACTAGTGTACTACTGTGTTAACCCATTTCTCTGTAACACTTGCTTTTACTTTTTTTGAACATTTGGTCTATGGGTGTTTTCTTTAAAGTTAGTAGTTAGCCTGTATGCCTAATGTTCTCTGGAGCATTGTTCCAGACAGCTGGAACTATTTTGGAGAAAGATATTTCACAAATGCAAAGTGTGAATGGAGGCCATTATAACTGAATATCATCATTATTTCTAAGAGTATAGGATTGGTTTCTAAACTGCAGTTTGCTTAGGAGAAGTAGATAGTAGCCATCATCTAATATTTTGTAGATGAGTGTATTGGACATTATACAATGACTGGCCATTAACATTTAAAAATGTGCATGCTGATTGGTCAGCCCATCCAGCATGCCCATTTTAAAATCAAACATATATCAACAGAAAAAATTTCGGTCGCCTGGACTTTCTTCTCTTACTATATGAAGTGGAGCTTTCCAGTTTTCTTGACTAAAAATAAATAAAATAAACTTTGAAATCCAAACAGGCATGAAAGAGGAGAAGGGACAGAGAACATACAAGGACAATCAGGCATGTTATGCAAAACTTAAGAAACATACTTGTTTTTCCTTGTATTTTCTCTGCCTTGTCTCTGTCATATGTCTGAACTATCCAGATTTCAGTTTAAATTAAAAAAATAGGCAACAAAGCAACGGAGATCTTTTTTTTTGTCTGTTGCTTCCTTTCCAGAGCACTGATATACTCCAAAAGCATGGGAACGCAAGTCCCATACACATGCGCAGTACGTCAAGAAAGCCCCATGATACTGGGGGAAATAGCGGAAGAGCACAACGGTACCATTATACAAAAATATTATGCTGCGGTAGCGTTGTCGCCTCACAGTAAGACGTTGTCCTGTTCGATTCTCAGCTAAAGCGTCTTCTGTGTGGAGACATGCGTGAATGGGCGTTCCTTCGTTGAAGGTTGTACGTCAGAGCTGGCAACTCGACACGTAAAAATCTACTGCCAATCATTAGCGGACCGGAGTTCCGCTGTGGCGACCCCTAACCGGGAAAAGCCGAAAGATACAACATTATTTAAGGAAAGTAAGTAATTTTTTTCTTAAATAATGTCATTGTATAATAGCAATAATCCATGGCTGGGTGTGGGTAATGCTGGATTTACTCATGGTTGGCTTTGTTTGGTCACTCGTGCTTCTCCCTTGTGACCAAACCACACCAACTGTGGTTAAACCAGCATTACCCACACCCAGCCATGAGTTATTGCTATAATAAAGTTGTTCTAGCTGTAACAGGTGGGCAGTTTGATTTGAGAGTTGTGCAGTGATGTTCGTGCTTCTTAGCTGGCTGTATGAATCTAAGTATTTGTAGAGGCTGGAAAATAATTAATGAAATGAAATGTATGTTAATAGGATAGTGCACGTGATAGAAAGAATGCTCAGAAGTCATGGAAAAGTGCTACTTAAAGAAGCTTCTCATAGTTTCTAGTACCTTAGCCTGAGGCCCTTCTTTCCCTTGCAGTCACACAGTAGAACAGAAAGATTTTCTTTATTAAGTTAAAATATAGATAACAAATATGAAGCGTAACTTCTTCCAGCTTGGCAGTTTCCTATTGGATATAGAGTAGTGGTCTGATATATGAAATGTACCTTTTGTCTTTTCTCTATTGGATAATAACCAGTTTCATTAATAACATTTATTATCATGATAAGATTTTCTATATAACCTGTGTGAAATCCTTTGTTCGGGGAGACATGACTTACTGAGTACTGTCTCCCACATTTGTGTTTTTCTGTTTTTAATAAAAGAAAATGTACTTTGAACTGCCAAGAGACTAAGTATTTATTTAACAAGTTCAACCATAGCAGCTGGTGCCGTGAATGAATGCAGTATTATGTGCAGATTGAAGCATAATTAAAGGAAGGCAGTATTCAAAAAGGGGAGGAGTACATTTATGGCAATGGCTCACCTAGTCTCAGTTTTCAACAAGCTATATATTTTGTATGGGACTTTCAGGTGAGTTAATACCTTCAGCTTCTGCATGTTGGGGGAATGATAGATTTTGGTCCAAGATTAGTCCTAGATACCTATTTTGAGTGGTGATATTAAGAAGAGTGTTGAAATTAGGAAGGTTACTTAGTTTTCTAGAGGTGCCAAACATTATCACTGTAGTTTCTTGGAGTATTGATGGTGCTGATTATTTTTACAAGGCTATTTCCACATAACTTCAAAATCCTTCTAAAGTTTACTGCTCAGAATGAATAAATGACCTTTTGGACCTGGTCATCACAGTGTCGTCTGCATACATTTTACAGTTAATCAGAGACAGATCCCAAGATAGATGATCAGTATACAGTAAGAATAACAGAAGACTCAGGATTGAATCATGTGAGACTCCTTGTGTTATGTTCCCAATATGAGGCATTATAAAAATCTATTCACTTGGAAAGTTCTTTTTTCACAATGGTTCTCAAAACACTCTACATCTTCCACTCAGAAACCTATGTCTAAAAGTTTATGCAGCAACATAACACGGTCAACAATTTTGAAAAGCCTCCTAAGATCTAAAAAGATAGCTTCTGTAATTTTGCTTTGCTCAATATTTGCAAAGATGTAGTCCTTCATAAATTTAACATGGATGGCGCATTTTAGTAGGTGGTCAAGAAGCTGGTAAGTATTTTAGCTATCTAACAGAGGTTGGCAAGAGGGTAAAAGACATTTGCAGAGATTGGAGATGGACATTTAGTCCAGGGGAATAATCACGACATGTTCAAAGCTATAAAGGAGTTTTTTTTTTAATTTGAAAATGTATGATAGATTTTTACTGATAGTATAATTAGCAAAGTTTTTAATTTTGGGGTGTGAAGTGTGAAACTGTGGGCAATTGTCTGTGCCAGTGTTTTCTTCTCTCTCTTTCTCGTATACAATTGGGGGGAAGTCAGCAATCTTGTCAAGTGGAGACAATGGTTGGAAAGAAGGTGAGTTAGAAAAAGAAAGCTTGGTAGCTAGTGGGAGATTGCTGATATTCTGACATAGCTAAGAAATCATATATTTGCTAAAAGTACACTTACCTGCTTTTTAGCAAAAGGTTGGTAATGCTGCCTTGTTTTATTGATGGTTTTGGTTGTTTATGGTCAGTCTTTTGTACTTGACTGGCATATTCAGTTTTGGTACACCTGATTTTCACCTTGGTTTCTTTTTTAAATTATATATGTTGAATTTGCCAATTTTCTCAGGCTTCATCTCTTGTTTTTCAGTAACCGATTGCTATCATGGATAAACCAAGGAGAGTCATTGGCTTGAACTCTTTTGATTTTTCACAGGGAATAGTTTATTTTGAATGGTAGAAAGATGGTTGTGGAAAGGACTGTTTGAGGTTACTGCATTGATAGAAGCAATGCCAGCCCCATTGTTGCTGTCCAACAGAGAGACCATCTGCAGCAGAATCAAGGATTACTCTGGTTGTCAAAATAATGGGTTTAGTTTTATGATAGTTAAACGACCAGACAAAGAGAATGGTGAAGTGGTTCCTTTGAGAATTTCTGCATCTGTTTCAGGTTATCTGGTATATTGGTTCTAAGCACATCAAGAAAAGAGATGTTTTTAGTTATGGTTTGGTCTGGTGCTATCGGAGATTGCGTTACTTGATACACAGTGATTCGTCTATTTAAATATGTTCTAAGTGGGCATTTCCTCTGTAAATTTAGATCACCCATAATGGCAAGTTAGTGATGCCCTGTAATGTCCAGAATCTTGTTAGATATAGAATCACTCAGTGAGACGGATGATGGAAATGAAGAATAGATTACTTCTAAACGTATCTTTGTATGACCACCCAGGAAATTCTGTGTAAGTATTCATTTGGGCCAATTTTCTTTGCCTGCCTAGTGATTGCTCTGTTGTCACTGTACACTTGTTAAGAACTGAATAGGAATGATGGAAATGTTAGTTGACCAGGGAATGTAACATCAGTAGGACAGGGGGTTGGCTGAATACCTTTGCAATGAGGAGTACAGAAGTGGCATATATTATGAGGAGGTTTGCTGGTGACTTTTACTTTACAAAAGTGCAGTAGTTAATGGTTAAGAGATAGGTTCTCTTCTTGAATGGAGTACCTGGAAGTTGTTGTGTAGTTCAGTATATATACCATCCAATCACAGAATTCTAGCAGAGGAGTTTGGTGGGGAGGTAATAGTGTCAATATTATTTGCTCCATTATAAGTAGGGTAGTCAAAGATGACAAACAACAGTATTGTGACAGTCAGCAGTAGTCCTAGTTGGAGTGGTAATGAGTAGAAATATGTGATTTTATAGGAAAATTATGTGTGAGCTTATAACGCGATAGTTTTATGTAGTAATGTGAACTGGATTTTATTTATATTTTATTTTATTTGCATTTGTTGACCGGGAGTGTCCGGCTGGACGTAGGTCCATTTTCAGCGGAGGCCTGGGGAGAAAAGCTCCACAGTTAAAATAAACAGATAGTAGTTACATTGGATTACATAGCTATTAACAATTTAACATAGCAATTACTTACAACATATTTACAGATGAAGAACATAATACATCAGTAGACAACTAGAATCTTTATCTGTGAAGTACATAAGAGACATTAACAAATGTTACAATAAGAAGTTCCTGCTGTATAATAAGTACTAAGCTTATGAGCATTTGAGCTTGCTATAATCAAGGTAGTTAGTGGAGTGGAAAGAAATGTAGTGGTTGGATGGGGTGGGTGATATTAAGAGTGGAAGTTGCAAGGGCATAGCCAACATGTTTTTAGGTGCACTTTTAGTAAAGTTTTGAAGTGGGTGCATGATGGTATGGAGGTAATTGTGGGTGGGAGAGAGTTCCATAATTTGGCTATGGTGCAAGAGAATAGTGCTTCACCAGCAGAGTTATTGGCTTTAGTGATCTGCAAGTGATTTTTGTTGCTGAATCTTAGTGGTCTGGTGGTGCGATAGGGTTCGAGTAGATTCTGGAGGGATGGGACATTTATTGGATGGTTTGCTAGTTTGTGGGCGAGTGAGAGTTGATACCATTGAAGGAGGTGAGGGAGTTCAAGCCAGCCCAGTTCAGCAAGTGAGAGACAGTGGTGACTACGGTAGGATGCCCCTGTGGCGAATTTGGCGATTTTGTTGTAGCAGGTCTCTAGCTTGTTTAGATCGCATTGCCTTAGGTTGGTATAAATGATATGGTATGGATGAAAGGAGTAATGATAGCTGAAGAGTCTCTGAGGTACTGAGGAGCAGAATTTAGTGAGAGAAAAGGTACAAGTAATTGTAGTCAGGTGTGTGTGTGTGTGTGTGTGTGTGTGTGTGTGTGTGTGTGTGTGTGTGTGTGTGTGTGTGTAATGGAAAGCAGTGTAGTGCATTTAATAAGTTTAGGGCACTTCATCTTGGGGGTTTCAGGGGTTTAGCTCCACTGGAAAAGGCTGAGTTTGTTTATAGCAGTTGGTACTTCATTACATTACAAGTGTTCTGTCATAGACTGCTATATAATGTGAACTCTGCAAGCCTGATTTTATTTATTTTTCCTATGTACTTCCCCCCCAATCTGTGCCTTCCTCCATCAGCCCATTTAGTTCCCCATCCAATGTATGTTCAATGAGGCAAGAGTGTGCAGAGGTGCCATCACATGGGTAGCCATAGCAGTTTTTTTGCCCTTGCCAGTATCCCAGCAGTGTGGAAGTTTTTTGATGTGAAGTAGTTTATTTCATTTGATCTTCAACCTGTGGGTTACGGATCCGTATCGGATCCAAGCCGGCAACTTTTACTAGCAACTGCTCCAAGCTCCAAACTCCTCCTCTTACCCATAATACACCTCCACTGCCTTCCATCCCCAGATTTAGTTTGCTGCAAATAGCTTTGCGTCGTGATCTTTTGAGCTCCAACTTTGTCAAGTGGGTAAAAACCTTTTGAGTTTTTTTTTTCTCAAAAAATTGTTAGGTAGTGTTAGTATAGGTCCCCCTTTCTCCTCCCCTCGCTTGGTGCCTCGAGTTGTAGTGTTTTAGGGTAGTTAGAGTAGTTTGTATTACTTTGTGGATTTTTGCTCCCCCCCAGTGTTTTCTGTGTGCAACTGTGGTGTGTGTGTGTGTGTGTGTGTGTGTGTGTGTGTGTGTGTGTGTGTGTGTGTGTGTGTGTGTGTGTCAGTCAGTAAGAAAGAAACAACTTTTCTTCTTATGTTCTCTCTCTACTGACAGTATGGCTGAAAAGCTGAGTGTGGCTATAAATTATCCCCTGCAGATGGCCACACTGTGTGTGTTATGTGCTTGGGCGTGGCCCATCTGAGTGTGGGCTGCAATATATGTGCGGGCTTCAACCCCCATGCCATTAAAGATAAGAAGGCCAGGTTGGCCCTCAAAGGCCTTCTTCCCCCTTCAAAGTCTGTTTCCTTGTCTCCGGCTTCGGTCACAGTGGCTGCTGTGGCTGCCTCTACTTCCTCTCTTCACCTGGCTTCTCCTCCCTCCCAGGCTGGGACTCAACCTCCTGTACAAAAGCCTGCAGAAGCGGAGTGGAAGAGGGGTAGAGAGAAGGAGAGAGAGTCGAAGGCAAGGGATAAGCGAAAGAGGTCTCCAGACCTCCCTTCACCTGTAAAAACTCTACGGATCCGTGACTCCCCTCTGCTCCAATCTCCGAGGTTCTCCCTGTAGCTGGAGGTGACACATTCAGCTTTTTGGGCCTCGGTACCCCAACCCGTCAGGTCGGAGTCTTTGCCCTCGTCGAGGACCCACCTGGTCCTTGTCTGAAATTGATCTGGATAAAATGATGAGGTTTATCCGTACTCAGATCCAGATGGGGGTCTTGCCAGCCTCCCCCCCTCCCTCAGGAGGGGGGAGCTCGCTTCCCTTTTTCCAGCCTATATCTCCTTTTCCGATCCGACCATCGGGTTCAGAGTATTTGGATCCAGTGTTGGCTTTGGTCAGGGGGTCGGTGGTGAGGGTACTTGCCTCCTCGACCCCGACAGTTGCCTGGTGCATGTTGGATCCGACCAGCTCGGATCCAATCCGCTCTCGGAGCCGGAGCTTGGGTGTCGGATCTGAGGGAGTGGAACCTTTTTCTTTGGCTCCGGCTTTGTCGGGCCAGGTTTCCTCCTCCTACGCTCCATCTACCTCAGGCCCGACTCCATTTCTCTCGTCGGACCCAGGGAGACTGGCCTCCTTATTGGTTTCTCAGGAGGTTTGCTCTCCTTCAGCATCCAACATGGTAGAAAGGGTTCTCTCCACTGGATCGAGACCCCTGACTGCCCCCTTGGACTCCACCCAGACCCTGTCGGCTCTGTCTACGGTCCCCATCGTTTTCCCAGTGGGACAGCCCATGCTCGAGGAGCCCAAGATGGTTCTCCCTGAGGAACAAGTGGCTTGCGAGCTCCCCCCAGAGAGCCCCACCGGAGAGGTACCTCACAAGCATACGTGCAAGAGGAGGCACTTGGACTCCCGCCCGATTCCCTCACCGAGGACACGGACCTGGATGATGCAGAAGGTTCCCCTAGGTCACCTCCCGAGGATGTCTCCTTTGGAGACATCATGGAAATCCTGCGCCAAAGGTGAGGTTGGTCTGCCCCAAACCTTCTTCTGATGAGTCAGTGTTCCTGGAGGCTTTCGGCACGGGCCCATCAACTTCCTGGGTGTCCCCTCCCGCAGATTCTTTGGTGTATCTGGTCACCCCGTGGGCATGGAAGGAACCGGACACCATGAAACCTATCCCAAAAAGACCCAATAAGATTTTAAGCCCCACCCATAGACAGACCAGCATGGAACAAGGGCTCCCCCATAGATGCTATGGTGGTAGCAGCAGCCACTAAGAAGGAACTTGCTCAGGAGAGTTCCTCGGTCCATCCTCCTGACCAAGAAGTCAAGGATGACGGACTGCCTAGGTAAGCGGGTTTACGCTTCAGCTACCTTTTCGATTAGGGCGCTGAACTACCTGGCCCATGTCACCAGACTCCAACGCGACGTGGTGAAGGAGCTGGAGGAGTCCCGTCCCCCCCCAAGTCCATGTCACAGGAGGACAAGGCTTTGTTCTGCATGAGGATGGCCACTTTAAATGCAGTCTCTAACATGTCCATGCGACTCCTTTCACATGCTATGAAAGGAGAGGCTGGCTCTGGCGTGTCCATGAAGCGCAATGCCTGGCTCAGATTATGCCAATTTTCGGAACCCTTCAAGGCGTCCTTTGCCAATGCCCCTTATGATGGCTTTACACTCTTTGGTAAGACCATCAGAGAGTCATTAGTCCAGAGTGAGAAGGACGGGAAGACACTGTCTGCTGTGTGGTTCCACTTCTTGAACCCTTAAAGGTCCTTTTCCCAGAATCAGAGAGGGCAAAAGAAGTTGTGGTTCCGGAAGTGACAGTATTCCCGGGACACTCAGGGCTCTTCTTCCCCCAGAGGCAGAGGGGTACAGAATGGACGCCGGTCCAGAGGCAGAGGGGGTCCGATGAATTTTGGGTGTCAAGAACCTATCTCAGACAGACCCTGGCAGCAACCTTGAGGGGTTGCCCCGACTGCTCTACTCTAGAGGCAGTCGGGGGACAATTGTCCTTGCACCTAGCAGCATGAGAGTCCATAACAACGGACCGTTGGGTGTGTCAGATCATATCCAGAGGATACTCTATCCCCTTTTTGGGTTCCCTCAATTCTCTCAGACACCTCACAGATGTATCACCCACGCAAAGGGAGGCAGCAGCACAGGAAATTTCCAAGCTGCTATTAAAATGAGCCATCAAAACCGTCCCCCCAGATCAGTCCAGATCGGGCTTCTACTCCAGATTCTTTTTGGTGCCAAAAAAAACGAGGGACTTAAGGCCCATTTTGGACCTCTCTACCCTGAACCTGTCAGTTGCCAAAGAGAAGTTCCGGATGGTCACATTACAGTCCATCATGCCTTACCTGCAAGAGAATGACTGGATGTGCTCGTTAGACCTCCAGGATGCTTACTATCACATAAAAATGCACAGAAGCTCCAGGAGGTTCCTCTGCTTCCGGCTAGGAGTCAATCATTACCAATTTCGAGCCCTACCCTTTGGTCTCACCGCAGCCCCCAGGGTGTTTACCAAAGTGATGACAGTGGTAGCGGCTCACCTGAGGATTCAGGTCTATCCGTACCTGGACGATTGGCTCCTCACTGCTCCCACCAGGCGTCTACTCTCCCAAACCAGGGATTATTTCCTGACTCTTGCCCTGCGTTTGGGGATCACAAGCAATGCATCCAAATCTTTCCTAGATCCTGTACAGGTGATAGACTACATTGGTGCCAGGATAGCTACTCTTCAGTGCAAAATCTTCCTGACCATGGAGAGAGTTCAAAACCTGAGGATGCATGTCTCCCTGATCTACCACTCTCATCTTCCAACGGCAGAATCAGTGTTGAGGGCCTTAAGCTTGATGGTGATGACCATAACTCTTCTCCCGTGTGCCCGGTTACACATGAGAATTCTACAGTGGACTCTAGCTGTACAATGGTCCCTGTTAGAACTGCCATTGGCATATCCAATTCAACTCAGTCGAATCTGTCGGTCGTCCTTCATATGGTGGATGTGCTCTCTGTACATTTTGGAGGGACGGCCCTTTGTTCCAGCCCCGGCCCAAGCCACAGTAACCAAGGATGCCTCCCAACTCGGGGGGGGGGGGCATTGTTTGGGAAGGACCATCCAAGGCCTGTGGTCCCCCATAGATACCAGCTTGCACATAAATGTCCTAGAGATGAGGGCGGTCCTTCTAGTGTTGCAAGCCCTTCATGACTTTCTTCCTCTGGGAGCGATTGCTATTCAGTCAGACAACTTGTCAGTGGTCTGGTATATCAACAAACAGGGAGGGACCAGATCTTACCCCCTTTGTTGCAAAGCCATGAGAATGGGAATGGACGGTCTCCACTGGTCGCTTTCTCATCGCAACGCACATTCCAGGATGGTCCAACATCCTAGCAGACAAGCTAAGGCAGACCATTCTGATGCCTTATGAGTGGTCTCAGAATATGTCAGCAGTGGAACAGATCTTCAGCGAGTGGGGTCAACCTTGGTGCGATCTCTTTGCATCTCCTTCCACTGCGAAGTGCAGCAAGTTTTTCACTCTGAACCCCCTGCTGGGGGAGTCCCCCAGAGACACTCTGGTTCATGCTTGGCCTCCCGGTCTTCTGTATGTTTACCCGCCAGTACCTCTTATTCCAAGGTTTCTGCAGAAAGCTCGTCGACTGGGGAGCAAAGTGATCCTCATTGCCTCATTCTGGCCTCACCAGGTATGGTTTCCTTTCCTTTGGTCTCACCTTCTGGCTCCACCTTGGGTCTTAGATCCTGTTCAGGATCTAATTTCTCACACTTTGGGGGTGCCTCATCCCAATCTGGACAGCCTGAAGCTCACAGCTTGGCTGCTCCAGTTCCCATGATTGCTAGGACTCCTGGACTATCCTCCTCAGTTAGATCTATTTTGGTGGCTACTCATAAGGCTTCGACCAGGAAGGTTTATCGCAGCAAGTGGAAACGTTTTTCCTTTTGGGCCTCTCAAAAGAGCTTAGACCCTTTCATGGCTCCTCTTTCTGCCATTCTTGATTTTCTAGCTGATATTTTTCAACACAGAGCTAGTTCTTCTACGGTCAAGGTTCATTTGGCTGCCATCTCTCATTTTCACGTGGGTGAGAATTCTGCCTCTTTAGCCTCTTCCAGACTGTGTAAAGCCTTTATTAAGCCCCCGGTCAAAGATCCTGTTCCCCCATGGGACCTTACTATTGTTCTTCAAGCTTTGGTCGCTCCGCCTTTTGAGCCTGCCGCAACTGCAGATCTGAAATTTTTATCTTCGAAAACAGCTTTTCCGGTGGCTATTGCCTCTGCCAAAAGGGTTTCAGAATTGCAGGCCTTGTCCATCAAAGTTCCTTACATGATTTTTCACAAAGATAGGGTTTCCCTTCGAACCAATCCATCCTTTCTTCCTAAGGTGGCATCACCAATCAGACCATCAATTTGCCTGTTTTTTTTTCCTAATTTTACTAACAAGATGGAATACAAACTTCACCTGTTGGATGTTCATAGACAGTTACAATTCTATTTACACAGGACAAAAAATTTCTGTAAATCTGATCAAGTGTTTGTATCCTTCTATAAACCCTTTTTAGGGAAATCTATCTCCCAGGTCACTTTAGCTGGATGGATTTCTTCATGCATTCTGCAGGTCTATAAGGACAGAGGCATGTCTCCTCCAGGTTAGGTGAAAGCTCATTCCACTAGGTCCATGGCTACGTCTGCGGCCTTTTGGTCTAGAGTGTCTTTGGACGATGATTGTTCTGCACCTACTTGGTCCTCATCTCATACGTTTATTTCTCATTACAAATTGGATTTGACTTCCAGAAGGAGAGCATCCTTTGGTTCTGCGGTGCTCCAGAATAACCTTCCATGAGGGCCTCCCAGGAGTTTAGTAGCTGGAGAATCCATCCCACAGGTTGAAGACCATATGAAGTAAACTACTTCAGATAATGAAGTTATGTACTCACCATAACGTTCCATCTGAGTAGTTGTACTTCATTTGTCTTCAGCCGTCCCTCCTTCCTTCCCCCGGACCTTGGTATATGATCAGCCTACGGGCTGCAGTGTAGGCCACAAATAAATTTTTCAGATTGGGTTATCAGTATAAGGTTCAGCAAAATCGATCTGGGGATGGAAGGCAGTGGAGCTGTATTACAGGTAAGGGGAGGAGTTTGGAGCTCGGAACAGATGCTAGTAAAAGTTGCCAGCTCAGATCTGTAACCCACAGGTTGAAGACAAATGAAGTACAACTCCTCAGATGGAACGTTATGGTGAGTACATAACTTCTTTTTTTTGGCCCTAGCCCCGCTGTTGTTGGTTGACATCCACCATCATCGTCATCATCATCATCACAAGATCACCCAATCATCCCCCTCACAGACCCATGAAGGCTGCTGTCACCAGCTTGGGATCACTGGGCACATATCACCCAGTTATGCAGACATAAATAATTTGCAACCTTCCACTTGCAAGTGAGTTGATTATCCTGACTGAGACAACCATCTCCCTCTCCCCAGGACAGACAAGCTGGTAAAACTACTCACTCGCTTTCTCCCCTGCTGAGCTGTTCCAGCCTGCAAGCTGTTATTTGAACTTATAGATTGTTTGGTTTGGAATCAGGGCTTTATCTCTGTCCACATGGTTGATAATGGTCCGTTGTATTCTTCCTTGGTCAATCAAATTGCTCACTAAATAACATAAACAGATAAATAAGCTAATAACGTATACACTTGGAAGTATCCAGATACTAACATGACACCCCTACTAATCTCTGCAGCCTCAATGATGAGCTACTTGTATTTTGATTCATTAGCCCTGTGTTCATCTGTTTAAGTTCAAAGAACCCATGTTTTGCCTTGGTTGGTTACCAAAGAAAATAAAGTTTGGGTGCACCACTAAACTATTTTTTTGTTAAAAGGTGAAATGTATGTAGCCCGTTTGTCAGTGTAGCACGGAAATTCCTTGGTTCTTAATATAGTACTATTGAAGGACTGGATTAGTGGTTTTGGTTGCACTTAAAATGGCAGAACATGTCTGCTGTGCTACATCAAAGTGAAAAAGATATAAACAAAGTACCTTGTAGTTTTCACCACATAATGCAAGGTGGAGAAGACAGATTCATTGCAATGAATCACTCTTACCACTGGAAAAGATGCACACTATCATCCTTCAAATGACACCTGGATAATTGGATGGATATTCGTAAAAAAAAAACCCTTTGTATGACTGGCCTAGCTCTCAAGAGATGAAGTACAGTCTAGGAGTGGGAACTGGCAAGGTGTAAAGGTCACAAAACTCAGTAGCCTTGAACGTCCTATGATTCTTTTAACTTTACACGTGTACTATGAGAGATCAGGAATTTGAGGAAAATGTATAAAAACAAAAATATATTTCAGAGTGGTAATCCTCCCTTACTTGTATATTTTTTCTCTAATGTTACTCCAAGTCAGAGAAAGAACAGTTATTGAAAGCATATAATAATCTTTCTTCATTTCCCATTAATTTTGTAATACAATACAACACAGTGTATCAGGCCTTCACACATTGCTAAAATAAGTAGCAAGCAAAAATATCTTTAGCAAATGTGTCTGTCTTAAGCTAAAAATGACCACAGTCAACGTGAGCAAATTTATGTAAATGCTTAAGAGCTAGGTTGTAGAAAGTATGAATCCATCAGGGTGTTAAGTTTCACATTTTGTTTTGCCTTTCTGTGCACAAATTATGTAATTCAACATGCAATTGGCATTACAACTCTCAGCGCATGTATTCAGGCACTATAGAATTAGATGAGAATTTGACACCACAGCATTGCTGCTGTTCTGTGGGAGGTGAGTATAATAAATGAGTGGTGCCTCAGGCAGTAGTAAGTGCATATAGCACCATGCAAATCAGCAGCAGAATGTTGTCAGTTAGTGCCGTTTAGGAGTGCCTGAAATATGCCATTAGTACTAAATAAGTTAACCGAGGCTACATGTAGCCAGCTGACTTGAAATGTGTAACATACAACACATATTAAGTGAGGTCACGGTGTATAACTAAAGCAGTTGTCTTGCTTACACATTAAATTGAATAATTGTAACTTAAAATATAGATAGGGAAAGATTTGATCAACAGAAACTCCTACTTTCAGTCATTTAAAATGCAGAAAGTGGTCATAGGTTTTTATAGCATCTTTGTTAAATGGTACAGAGGCTAAGCAAGGGCAGATTGCAAAAGCTGATATTTAGGTAGAAATAAACCACTACTGTTGCAGTTGTATTAACAAACTAAATGAAAGGCATTCAAAGAAGGTAAGTGTTTTATTCTCTAACACTCCCATGTCAATAACAGCTTGTGTTTTCCAGGGAAGATTTTATCATCAATAATCTTATCATAATATGTTAGCCATCCATATCATATGTTCGAACCTGTATGGCAAAGTGCTTCACGGAAATAATGAGAGACAGATTAACTTTTTGTCACTAGTGTTTCACAGCCTCAGTTTTGAATGTAGGCTGGTGTCTTATTAGGCAGTAACACTACAGGTGAGCCTTTATGTACACAGTGACCTTCAGTCCCTTTAACTTCCCACAAAGTTTTATGTTGCTTTGATGGAATATAATCTCCCAATTGTCTGTTCATGTATTTTAAGCTTAGTTTTGTTTGATTAGAAAACTGTGCTGTATTTCAGTTTCCTGAAATGCAATTAACTACATCCATTCAGATAAGTTCATTCTATGAAAGTTTAGTTTGATGCGGAATCAGGGTTTTGAATCCTTATTTTGCATAGTAATAAATTAGGTGAAGTGACTTAACCTTTGCTATCATGTACTTTTTTGCTTGCATTAGTTTTTATCAACTGGTGTTGCACTGTTCGGCCAGTGAAGTAGATAGTTCAGAACTGTAATCTAAAACCACAGAGCATTTTGTGTGGAAAAAATGAAATTAGAGATGAATTGTAATATACTTTGCAAACTTTTTTTTTTCAATTAACACCTGATAAAAATTTATTGAAATAAGCTTGTAACTTGAAGTTGGATGAAAAGATTGTTGTGCCTATGCTGTGATTCAGTGGAAGCTGTGACCGGATATCGTACAGGTCATTTGCCACTCTGAAATAAATTACTAGGGTTGCATGAAACATTGCTGTAGCTGTTTTTTGTTGTGGTATTTAGTAAAAAAAATTAATTTGCTGTAAGATTTGCCTTGGTGTGTCCATTTCTGTTTTGACACTTGATCATGCTTTGATCACAGGATTGTTTTTTTGAAGGTACAGTACTTTACATTTGTTTACGTTGGGTTAATCCATTTAACAGTATTCTTTTACAAATATGACTTGGTAAAATACTTTTTATAAATCCTGAGTCCTTAGTATTACTGTTAATGGCTAGCTACTTATCCTTATAATATAAAGAGGCACAGATGAGGTAGGTAGTTACAGAGGAATAGCTAGGCCATTTGAGCCCAGGATGAGAGCCTCATTTGCCTTGAACCCCCCCCCCCCCCGCATCTCCCAAATGCAGAACAAATAGAATTTTTTTTTTTTTGAATGAGTAGGGGAAAAAAACTTCGACAACAACTTTTCACAAACTCATAAAAGACCAAGAGGCTCAAAAGCAAGTCCAAACAGGAATTTTTATTGAAAGTTTAACTTATTTTCAGTGTTAATTATTTAACTGTTATGTAATGCATAGCCAAGTGCAGCATTGCTTTAGCAGTTTAAAGAAGCCATACAGTTAGCTTTCCCTAAACATATTAAAAATAAAGCATAACTGAATAATATGATCGAATTGCTGCATGAAGTTTCAATTCTCCTATATGGGTGTACACACAAATGCATATGTCACAAGTCTCACTGATTTTCTGGGCTGTCCCACCCTGATGTTGACTCCCATTTAGCTCTGTCCCTCCTAAAACAAACTGGTGACTTTTCTCTACAAGGTTAGTGAATTAAGCAATAACCCACGCCTGGGTGTGGGTAATGCTGGATTTACCCACGGTTGGTGTGGTTTGGTCACGAGGGCGAAGCCCAAGTGGCCAAACAAAGACAACCGTGGGTAAATCCAGCATTACCCACTCCCAGAAGTGGGTTATTGCGATTATACAATGACATTATTTAAGAAAAAAATACGTACTTTTCTTAAATAATGGCATTGTATAATGCATCCGTGCTGCCCTTCAGCAGCTGTCCGGTATCCTGGAGCAGTTCTGATGTACTGCGCATGCATATGCTTACACAGTACATCAGAGCTGTGTGTAGAGGAAGCAACGGAGAAAGGAAGATCTCCGTTGCTTTTTTAAAGTTGTCTCACTATGTTAAATGAGTTTAACATAGCGAGACAGCTTTAAAAAAAGCAACGGAGAAAGGAATATCTCTGTTGCTTTTTTTAAAGCTGTCTTGCTATGTTAAACGAGTTTAACATAGCAAGACAGCTTTAAAAAAAGCAATGGAGAAAGGAAGATCACCGTTGCTTTTTTTTAAGATATCTCGCTATGTTAAACTTGTTTAACATAGCGAGATTACAGCAATGGAGCTCTTCTGTTCTCCATTGCTGCCTAACACAAAAAAAGTAAAGACTTATACTAATGGAAAAAGTCTGGGCGACTGGACCTTTATCCATTAGTATAAGTCTGATTTACAATGGGCACGCTGACCAATCAGCTTGCACGTTTTGGAATATTAATGGTAGGTCATTGTATAATTGCACTTAAATAATGACAGTAATTAGAGTTTGACTTCTTTTACTTCAAAAAATATATATTAATTCACATTCTCCTATTCTGTCAATGTCTCAAATTAATTTTACTAATATTTTAAAAGTGCCACTGATTATTTCTGGCTTTGTCTCTGATTCTGTTGAAATTTGTCCATTATTTGTTGAAAGCTATGCACAGACAGACACATGCACCCCCCCCAACACACACATGATGTCATGCACTCCCCCGACACACACGTGATGTGCTCATTAGAGAGAGAAGGCCTCTTTGAATGAAGAACATTTAATTGACAATTAAATGGCAACTCACAATTTGCTACATTTAGTTTTTGAAAATAACCACGAAGTAGCAAAGTATGCAAAGAAATGAGAGATTTCTAATGGTAACAACATGCAAATCCACCATACATAGCAAACTAGCTTGTGTTGTTTTACTATAGCTTTAAATTGACTCCATCCTTAAGGATGGTCAGGGTATCTAAAATAGTTCTGTTTTCCAGGCTTTGGGTAGCAATAGGCCATTATTTACTGCAGGTGGACACAAGATGTCATTTGCTTGAAGTTTTAAAAAAATTCTTGATTTTACAAAATATTCTCAACTGTTATGCTTCCATTAACATAAAAAATGGGTGAGGAAAGGGGAAGGTTTTTGCTGATGCAAAATTATCCTTCTGTATATCTGTAGAAAATATATCCTCAAATTCTCCTAACAAATAATTCCTGTTCTTGTGAGAAGAAACATGTTTTCGTCACTGCCAACTCTGTTATAAAAGGTTGTCTTTGTTTTATGAAACTATAAAAACTGCCACTTTTTTCAGCCTGAAAATCTTTGTGTGTCACAATTTTCCATATCGGGGTGTCCGATATTTGCTAAAGCATGTACATTTGAAAAGCAGGAATGTGTCCTGAAAGGCTGTATGTTCAAAGTGTGAGACCTGTAACTGACAGTCCCATCAATATTAAAAATTCAGTTCAAATGATACAGAATTACAGTTTATTCCAAAAGTAACTGTAATGCTATGAAAGCATTTTGCAGGGAGACTTTATCACTGTATCACCCACACTTGATACTTATACAAACTGCAAGATCACTGTAACTTGCAATAAAGATAATGCTCTTGAGATGTACTGCAAGGCTGGACGTGCTACATATATAGCACTCTTTGTTCAGTGCCCACAAAGGTATTCTTCACAGTTTCAACACAGATGCATTTTGAGGTGTGATATATATATATATATATATATATATATATATATATATATATATATATATATACATACATACATACACACACACACACACACACACACACACACACACACACACACACACACACACACACAAACACACATACAAAAAAAATACAAAACTGAAATATCTCAATTTTAAAAGTACATTTAGCAACTACCGATTGTCACCTGTACTGCAGTGTGAAGACACCATCTTCACATCAAGTATTTCAGTAGCATCCTTCTAAGTATTTAGAACAAATATTTTACCATTATTGCTAGGCTACTCAAACCAAACAAATGGGTAACTGAATAGCTAAATAATGTATTCACTCTTTCCAGTGCATTCAAGCCTAATCTCAGTCTTCTAACCTAAAAACATTGCTAAAAGTGCAATTAGATGGCACGTCATCTTTTTCTCATGTCCATCATGATGAAGCCTTCTCCCCTAGCCAAAGCTTTTTTGAAGGCAAGTTAATCAAGCCACAGCCGTAAATGAAAAATAGTCCACACCAGTATCAGCATTATGTCTGCAAATGTCTTCATAATGAAATTCTCAGTGCTTTTCAACCCCCTTACCATTTGTGAGCAACCTTCCCCAGATATGTATGCCCACCATATATTCTCTCCTTTCTACTTCCATTATGTTAAAAAAAATGAAACAGAAACCTTTCTCAGCCATAATGATGCCCTAACGTAAGGGTTCATGGATCTTAGATAATATCTTGCTTTTAGTCATCATACCTACAGCATTTTCCTTTGCCATTACATCATGCCTGTAATCTGAACGGAAAAAAGGGCCAGTTAACCCCCTTTCAAATTTACAAAAAACAAGCTTCATGACCAACTGTAGTCCTATGGCCATTCTCCCAACACCAGGAAAGACGGTTATGAAAATATTTGGCATGGAAGATGTGAATTCAGTAGTAGGAGCTCGGACCGGAGAGAATTTGCTTATTATTTACCAAGGTAGGAAAAACTGGGCTAGGCTAGAAATTACAGTAAACTCTCAGTTAACAGGAAATAAAGCAACCGGCAAAAAAAAATATCAAAGAAATATAGTAGAATTTTTAATGTGTTGCACTTTCTGTTTTCACCATGCAGAAACATACCTTACATTTTTAGAATTTAAAAGGGAAGATGGGAATAAATTCCCTGTCTCCCCAACCTGAGAACAAGTCAAACCAAATAAATAGTATAGGGTACAGTATTAGTCAGGCCTGTTTTTAACAGTAACTCTCAAGCAACCAGAAACTACAAATGTGAAGTTGTTCTATCTCGTCTTCATTCTTACTGATGGGTTCGGAGCCGATCTTTGGCTCTGACTCAGCCAAATGAAAAAGCACTAGGTCTTCAACCAGCTCGTGGCCTACTCCCTATCCCATGATGCGCTAGTGCTTCCCCCAGATTTCGTTTGCCACTGCAATAGATTGTGCGTTTCACCAGCTCTGGCCAGTGAAATTTAACTATATTTCTTGTATTGTAAATTTTTTTTTCTTTCAAATTTACCTAGCAGTGGTTTAGATTAGTTAGTTTGATGCTTGTGCACTCCTTAGTTTATAGGAACTTTTCCTCGTTGTGTGGCTGTTTTATTAGGCCTAGTTAAAAAACTCCCTTCCCTATTTAGTGTGCTTTAAATATTTATTTGCTGTGTTTTCTTGATAGCCTAAACTTAGAGGCTAATTTCTTTCCATTGAGCCCATTTTATTCTTAGGGCTGAGTTGTGCTTAAAAGGTTTCATATTGCTTGTTTGGATTAGAAGGCTTTATAATTTTCTCTTTGTGTGTGTGCTTTAGTTATAGGTTACTGTTAAAGCCCGTATTTTTTTAGGGCATCTATATATATATATATATATATATATATATATATATATATATACATATATATATGTACTGTTCTGACCAAAATACATGTAGCTTTTTGCTGTGTGGATTGTTTCTTGTTTGTAGCTTGTCTCAACAAGAGAAATCAAAGTCTGAATTTAAGAAATGTCCTAAGTGTGGACAAAAGATGTCCATAATTGATGGACACTCAGAATGTGTTTATTGCTTAGGTGAGGTTCACCTGCAAGAGGACTGTTCCATATGCCATTCTTTTAGCAGTAGAATGTTGCATGAAAGGAAGTGTAAGTTGATTGCTAGAGGTCTGGTAAAATCTTCCTTTAAAGAATCACTGGACAAAGACAATAGCCAGGACAAGAAGTCAAAATCTTCGAAAACAACTTCTGGCTCGGAGCCGAAGAAAGATTCATCGACCTCTAAAGTAACAGATAAACCATCTGCCTCGGCTCCACAAGTTTTGCAACCGACGGTGGTTGTTGGTAGAAGCCAGTCCCTGGTATTGGAGCTGGTATCTCCTACCCTCAAGTCACCTATCCTCCAATCAGTGCCATCATCTGTAGCCTCTTCTCGGTCCTCAAGGCTTTTGGACATGGATGTGGATTGTGTAGTGCAGAGGCTTCTGCAGACACCAGCACTGGCCAAACTTTTTTCGGGGCCAACCCTCGGAGCTTCTGAACCATCCAAAACCCTTTGTGCTTCTTCCATTCCTCCTCCGACCCAACTCGAGGTTTCGAAGCCGGAGTGCTCGGAGCTGATGATTGTGGAACCATTGGGGGCGACACCTGTTCCAGACCTGTCGGTTCAGACAGCTCAGATGTCCTTGGTGCCGACTGTGGAGTCTAGGAGCCGACACTTGCCGGTCAGGTCCGGAGAGGATAGTTGAACTGACCTTTCGGTTCTGACTTTACCTCTCAGGGCTTCGGCTCAGATGCGTTCGGAGCCTACCGCTTTGGTGCGGAGGGAGTCAACTGCTTCTTCGGATCCTGGAGTTCCTTCACATCAGAGCCGGGGGGCTTTCAATGCCATGTGGCGAGTGTTGTCCCCTCGGGCACCCACATCATTGGAACCAGCAACCTCCTCCCCTAAAGTGCCCGTGTCTACCTCTGCTTCACTGGTTCCACAAAAGCGTACAGACCCAGAGCTTCAGGACGCCCCATTGGGTGAGCCCTGCTCTTCTGAGACCTCATCAGAAGCTCTCACTGAGGAGGTTCCCAGGAATAGTCTTTGGAAGAGGAAGCATCTGGACTCCCCACAGGAATCCGTTACTTCAGACACTGGCTAAGATGAGTCACAAGGGGTCCCCCACTGAGGATATCTCTTTCGGAGATATCTTGGAAATTCTTAAACAGAGGGGTGGCTGGCAGCCCATCAACACTACTGATGATGAGTCAGTCTACCTGAAGGCTTTCAGGTCTCAGCCCTCTGCCACTTGGGTGTCTCCGCCTTACGATGAGCTAATGGAAGTGGTTTGTCAAAAGGCATGGGAGTCCCTGGATACCATGGAACCTGTCCCTCGGAGGCCTAATAAGTTTATTACCTCTCCCCAGGACAAGGCCTTTCTAACAAAAGGAGTTCCTGTTGATACCATGGTGGTGGCGGCAGTCACCAAGAAGGAGTTGTCCGAAACTTTGACATCTGTCCATCCACCTAATAAAGATTCTAGGCTTATGGACAGATATGGAAAGTGCATGTTTACCTCAGCGATGTTTGCTCTTAGGTCACTGATATATCTGACACATTTCACTAGATTGTCTTCCAAAAGAGTTAGGAGATACTCTACAGGGTTCAGTAGCTGCGGGGGTCTCAGAGAAAATATCCTCACAGATGTTCGTGTTTCACTGTTGCAATCATTACACTTGGGTTATCCTCCTGGCAGGCTACCCGCAGTCGGCCTGAATTCCAAAGTCCTGGTCCGGCATCTGTTGCTGTCGCCTCTTCCCTGACATCAGTGCGCCAGGGGTATAAAAGATGCAGCCAACACCATTTTCTTCAGTCTTTCTTGCCGCGCGGTGCCCGAAGCAAAAGCAGTTCGCAAGTGCCGGTCGGCCGACTCCTGAGATTTTCAAATCGAATTTCAGATCCGAAGTCTTCAATAAAGCTAAGTACCCCATTGGGGAAACTTTTTTGCTTGCTCCAGACCGATGTCAGAAAAAGTTAACAATTGTATTTCTTGTGGGAAGCAAATACCTCATAAGGATTTTCATTCTTACTGTATTCCTTGCCTAGGCCCAGACCACGACGTTGCTAGCTGTTGGTTTTGTGCTAGATTTAACCAATGCACTGTTAAGCGTAGGTACGATTTTGCCTTTCATTACTTTGGCCGAAGATTTAATTATATAATGCCATCAGAACAGCTGACGACCGGAGTTTATAAAAAACGCAAGGAAAAGGACAGGCATCCGAGGTCTAAAACCGATGACGAGGCCTACGCTAGGCCAGTCGCCAGTTCTCATTGAGGCGCTTTCGCAGCCCCTGACGCCCGCTACCTCAGAGCCACAGGCCGCTTCCGACTCCCACGTGGAGCCGACTAGGCCTCTGGATACTCAAGGTATTGGACACTCGGAAACTATTCCCTCAGATGGGTCTGGAGCCGCTGAGCAGGCATTGGCTTCTGAGGGTGTTTTTCAGACCTACACAGTTATATGTCAAGCAAACCTCAGCTTCAAAGGCAAAGACTAAAACAGCTCTAAAGACAAAGAAACAAGTACAGCATTCTCCTGGACAGACTTCCATGCCTAAGAAACAGATGCTTAAAATGGCCGAAGACCTAATTACTTTGATCAGGGGTTCCCATCCCCCTCCTGATAAGAGGCCTAGGCAAGAGACAGAATATGACTCTTCTGATCAGGTTTCCATTTCCTCTGACTCCTCTTCTGAACAGGGATACTCTCTTCCTCCCTATGAGGATTCTGATGCTGAAGAATCTATTCCGTCAGCCTCTCCTCCTGAGGATTATTCTTTTGGGGAAACCCTGCATACCATGAGGGAGCATTTTCGCTGGGAGATGTTCAGAATCTAAGAAAAGGCTCAGAGACTTTCTTTTACTACCTCAGCACAGACCTCTTGCTATTCCACCTGTTCTAGACATTGTAGATGATGTATTTTCAGAGTCCGGCCTGTCTCCTGACTCTTTACCCCCTGCACCTGTTAAGCCAGACAGATACTACAGGGTTCCAGACTCTCATAAATTTCTATATAAAAACCCTGCAGCTGACCCAGAAACTATATCTCAGGGTCCCAAAGGGGTCAAGGCTTCCACTGCAAAAAACCCTGTCCCCTCTGATAGGGATTCTAGGGCACTGGACAGATGGGGGAAAAAGTTTACACTTCTGCTACCTTGGCTGTAAGGGCTTTAAATTGTCAGTTTCATATGCTTAAATATCAGCAATATATAATGTCACTGCTAAAACAGAAAATGTTGACAAATTCTGAATGTTCTGATAACAAGGAAATGCAGGATTTATTGCATGCAGCTGAACAAGTGGGAAAGCATACTTTGCAATGTGGTTTTGATTCACTGGAGGCCTCTTGCAGGGCTGCTGTCACGAGTTATGTCATTAGACGGCATGCTTGATTAAAGGAACAGAATCTGCCTGATCATGTTAAAGCAAAATTATTGGATGCTCCATTACAGCATGATACATTGTTTGGTGTTAAGGCAGAAGAGGTGTTGAAGAAAATGAAGGATAAAGTAAAATCTATGCAGACAGTTAAGGATTTCCTACAGGTACAGCCACCCAGATTTAGCAGGAACTGGCCTTCTAAGAATTGGTCCTTTCCAGTGTCAGACAGGCCACAAAGAGGCAGATACAGACGCCCTAGAGGCAGATCCCAGCCCTAAGGCTCATACAGGCCTAAACAATGGGGTGCTTCTACCTCCAAAAGCGGAGAAGACAAATCACAGCCATACAGGAAACAGTCCCAATGACTTTCCTCTGCCAATGCCAAACACTCTTCTTTTGGCAGCACCCTTGGGGGGAAAACTAGCACTTTTTTCACAAAATTGGCACACGATCACCCAGGACAAATGGGTCTTGAATATAGTGTCTTAGGGCTACAGGTCCCACTTTCACACCCTTCCAAAAACAAAAGGTATGCCAGACCTGCCACACAATCAATGGGCAGAGGCACAAAAGCAAGTTTTATCCCTTATGGACTATGAGGGCTGTTCAACGAGTACCACAGCAAGAGCAGGGACAAGAATTTTACAACAGACTTTTCTTGGTACCCAGAAAGGACAAAGCCTGGAGACCAATACTGGAGCTGTCAATTCTAAACACTTTTCTGGATGTTCCAAAATTCAAAATGTTGACTCTGCAGCAGCTTCTGTCCATGCTGGGCAAGAAGGCTTGGCTTGTAACTTTGGACCTCAAAGAGGCATACCTGCATGTCCCAATAAGACAACCTTGCAGAAGATACCTCAGATTCATAGCTGGCTCAATGCACTACCAATTCTCTGCACTGCCCTTTGGCTTATCTACTGTGCCCAGAGTCTTCACAAAATGCCTGGCACCAGTAATTGCATTTTGCAGACAAAGAGGAATACAAATATATCCCTACTTGAACGACTGCCTTATACAAGCAGAGAACAAGGACATTCTACTGAAGCATCTGGTGTTTGTAAAAAGATTACTAATTTGCCTAGGGTACACAGTGAATGAAAATAAATCAAAACTGGTACCCTCTCAAGAGATAATATTCGTGGGTGCAAGCTTAAATACAACTACCCAGATGGCTTATCTCACACCAGACAAAGGCAACTGACTTCTTACTTCGAAATGATGGCAACAAAGACCCAGTTATCGGCAAGAAAAATTCTGCAGGCTTTGGGCTTCATGGCATCCTGCATTCTACTAATTCCATATACAAGACTGCATTTGAGGAAAATACAATGGTATCTAAACAGTGTTTGGACTCAACATTGTCTCAGCCTGGAAACATTAATTACTGTCATTCCCTGCCTGCAACAGGACTTTCGATGGTGGGCACAGGCCTGTCACCACAACAAGGGACAGCCATTCACTTTACCCACAGCCAGGCAGACACTAACAACAGATGCGTAAGATTATGCCTGGGGGGTACACATGGCAGGAAAATGTATTCAGGGCACATGGCCCACAAGCCGAATGCATCTTCATATCCATCAGAAAGAGATGCTAGCTGTACAGAATGCCCTGACAGCCTTCAAGGATCTACTTCATCCAGGACAACTGCTGATAAAGACTGACAGTACTACAGTCATGTGGTACATAAACAAGAAAGGAGGCACACATTCCTACCCCCCCTGCAGACAAGCCATGACTTTGTGGAACACAGCATTGACTTATCAAGTACACCTGCAAGCACAATTCCTGCCAGGAAAGACAAATACTCTGGCAGACGAACTAAGCAGAAACCTCATGGATCCTCACGAGTGGAAGCTAGATCCACAAATCTTCAGCATGATAACAGGGAAATGGGGATGCCCAGACATAGATCTATTTGCCTCCCTTCACAACTGCCAGCTACAGAGATTCTGCACAAGGACTTATCACAAACAAGCATGGAAAGTGGACGCCTTATCATTCAGCTGGAAAGCCCTTACAGTATATGCTTTTCCTCCACTGCCTCTCCTCCCCAAGGTACTCCTGAAGGTCAGACAAGAGAAGCCAAAAATGATCCTGATTGCCCCAGACTGGCCACACCAGCACTGGTAATCAATCCTAAAGAGCTTGTCTCAAGGCCCTGCCTGGACATTACCTCAAGTTCCTCATTTGCTGACCCAACAAAACAATCAGATCCTGCAAGCCAACTCAGAACCCTAAATTTGGCTGCATGGCGGATAATGTAACCATTCAGAACACACCTCTCATTAAAACAGTTATGTATGTTATTTTGGAGGCCAGGAGGCCCAGCACCAGAAAATCTTATGCAGAAAAATGGAAGAGATTCTGTGCTTGGAACCAGGCACAAGGTATGGACACACTTGTACCAAATATTTCTCAGATTTTACAATACCTAACTGAGATGCTGGACAAAGGCCTATCCTTCTCATCAATTAAGATCCATGCCTCTGCCATTTCAGCTCATTACAATACGGACCCAGCTATTTTTTCACATCCACTGCTAAGGCAGTATCTCAGAGGGGCCAAAAACATAAGACCTCCACGGAGAGCTCCAATACCTGCATGGGACCTCAATTTTGTCTTGGAAAAACTCACACTGCCTCCTTTTGAGCCAGCCAATACAGCTGAGATAAAATACTTATCATGGAAAACAGCTCTGCTCCTAGCAATAACTTCAGCAAGAAGAGTCTCAGAGTTACAGGCACTAATGGCTGTGGAACCTTTTATTATTTTCCATCCGGACAGGGTTTCTCTAAGGACAAACCCAACATTTATGCCTAAGGTAGTGTCCAGTGTGGCTCTTAACCAAGCCATACATTTGCCTACCTTTTATCCAAACCCACAGAATAAGGGGGAGAGACTTCTGCATTCTTTGGACATACACAGACAGCTACGCTTTTACTTGGACAAAACTAAAGCTTTCTGAGAGACTGAGCAACTCTTAGTGGCATATGCCGCAGGATCGCAAGGAAAAGCTATTTCAAAGCAGACTATTTCAAAATGGATAGGCCACTGCATTCATTTCTGCTATTCACAACATGGCAAATCAGTGCCTAAGGGCATTAGGCCACATTCTACCAGAGCAGCAGCCACTTCAGCAGCCTTCCTCAGAGGAGTACCAACCAAGGACATTTTGGAGGCTGCAACTTGGACTTCAGTGCACACTTTCACAAAGCACTTCCACTTACCTCTTTACTCTAAATCCAGAGCAGGCTTTGCCACTGCAGTTCTGCAGGGCCTCATAGCCACTCCTAATTCTATTTAGGCCCAGCCACCCAACCTCAGCTTTGGGATTCAACCCAAGTGTAATGACTGCAACAGTGAAACACGATGAACATAGTACAGTTGTGTACCTACCATAAATATAGATGTTCAAGTGTATTCACTGTTGCAGTCCAGGTTACCCTCCTACCATCCCCCTTTCATTGCTGGGACTTATATGTACTTCTCTATTCTATACAACCTATGTGGTGTATTTGCTTGTAGATGAAGGTAATGTGCATGCTTTTTTATGAGCAGAATTTTTAGCCTACCCTTTTGGGGGCACCTGACATCTGGGGCAAGAAAAACTGAAGAAAATGGCGTTGGCTGCATCTTTTATACCCCTGGCACACTGACGTCAGGGAAGAGGCGACAGCAACCGACGCCAGACCAGGACTTTGGAATTCAGGCCGACTGCGGGTAGCCTGCCAGCAGGATAACCCAAGTGTAATGACTGCAACAGTGAATACACTCAAACATCTACATTTATGGTAGGTACACAACTGTACTTTCTCTACTCTCAATTCCCTAACAAACTCATCCATGTGTCTGCTTTCGTACGCAGCTGATGGAGCGAGCAGAGCAGCGGGTACAGGAATTGCCCTTAGAAGACATTCCTGGATGCACTTATGTCCCTTTGTGGAGCCCTTTAAGTCATCCTTTATCAACACCCCTTTTGATGGCGCATCCCTTTTTGAACCCAAAGTGAAAGAAACACTTACCAGGAGTGAACAGGATGGAAAGACTTTCTGCCGTTGGAGTCCATTTTTCCACACCTACCAGACCTTACCCCAAAAGTCAGAAGGGGAGGAAAGATGTGGTTCCGTAAAACTCAAGGAGCCTTTCAGGACACTTGTGGTGATCTCCCCTCCAGATGCAAAGGAGGGGGTAATAATGGAAGACGCTGTCCACATAACAGAGGGAGTCTGCAGAAACATGGTGACAGAGATCAGTTCTTTAGGAATCCCTATCGGCGCTCCTGAGAGGAGGCCCTACTGTCCATCTCTGGAGGCAGTCGGGGGACGCTTATCTGTGTACCCACACGCTTGGCTATCCAGAGGTTACTCTATTCCCTTTTCCACCCCAGCTCCCTCGATAAGGAAAATCCCAGATGTTCCACCCAGTCATAGGGAACAAGCAACCATAGAGATTCAATGGTTGCTGAAAAAAAGGAGTCCTCCAACCAGTCCCAGGAGACCAGATAGGATCCAGAACTTACTCAAGGTTCTTTTTAGTTCCAAAGAAAACGGGGGACTGTAGGCCCATACTGGATCTCCGCAGACTGAACAAATCAGTGAAAAAGACAAAGTTCTGGATGGTCACGCTACAGTCAATACTCCCATTTTTAGGGAAAGACAATTGGATGTGCTCGATAGATCTCCAGGATGCATACTACCACATAAAAATGGCCAGACCATCCAGGAATCATCTGTGCTTTCGGCTGGGGGACAGTCATTACCAGTTTCGAGCTCTGCCCTTTGCTCTCACTACAGCCCCCAGAGTGTTCACCAAATGCATGACAGTAGTCATGGCTCATCTGAGACGTTTAGAATTCCAGGTGTTTCCATACCTAGACGACTAGCTCCTTGCTGCCACAACCAGGCATCAACTTATTCAAGCAAGGGATACCACTATGAATATATGCAACCATTTGGGGATTACCATAAATTTAGAAAAGTCTGCCTTATTACCATCGCAGCATACCATTTTTATATGACCAGACTTAGACACCACCACTATGACCTTAAAACTTCCGTCAGAAAGGGTGTCTACTCTTCGACAGCAGGTTCAAACTCTTCTCTTAAAACAAAAAGCCCCAGCATCTGTGGTTCTGAAATTGTTAGGTACAATGGCAGCAGCAATCATTGCAATCCCATTGGGTTGGATGCACATGCGCATACTACAATGGCTCCTTTTCACACAATGGACCTTTCAAGATCTCCCAATGTCTCATCAGATTATGATCACAAACTCTTGCAAGAAGCACCTTCAGTAGTGGCTAACATTGCATTGGGTGATGATAGGCCGTCCCTTTGTTTTACCTACACCGATTGAAACAGTAACCATGGACGCTTCCCTGATTGGGGGGGGGGGATTATCAGGGAAGAACAGCCCAAGGCACATGGAAACATCACGAGGCCAACCTGCATATCAATGTACTAGAGATGAGAGCGATACTTCTAGCATTGCAGTCCTTTCAAGACAAAATTTTCCTGTAGGGAGTATTGCGATACAGACAGACAATATGTCAGTAGTCTGGTACATAAACAAACAAGCAGGGACCAAATCTTACACCTATGTTGAGAGGCCCTGAGGATATGGCAGTGGGCGACTTCCACCCAGTGCTTTCTGATAGCATTGCACATCCCAGGGAGGTCCAATGTGATAGCAGACAAACTGAGCAGGGCAATTCTGTTGCCTCACAAGTGGTTCCTGAAGAAAGAAGTAGCGGAAAGGATATTCTGCAGATGGGGCCAGCCTTGCTGTGATCTCTTTGCAACTCCCACAAACACCAAATGCAGCAGCTATTTTGCCGTAATCCTCCTCTGAGAGATTTCAAACTTTCATCTTAGTGATCAAGGGTCTAATATCATTTCACATAGACTCTTCAAGGCTGTTCTCAAAGGTACCATACATCTAAGACCACCCATTAAATCTCCTGCTACTCCACGGAATCTAAATCTTGTTCTTTCACGGATCATCCTACTCCCATTTGAACCAGTTTCCTCTTGTGACCTGAAATATCTCTCATGGAAAACCATATTTCTAGTAGCCATTACTTCTGTTCAGAGGGTTTTAGAGTTACAGGCCTTGTCCATTAAACCTCCATATTTGATTTTCATAATGATAGAGTTTCTCTTCGGACAAATCCCTCGTTTTTACCAAACGTATGCTCCGACACAAGTCTCAATCAGGCTAGAGTTGCCTGTATTCTTCCTTAAATATAGCAATAAAATGGAGTATATGCTGCACAAGCTTGATGTCCACAGGCAGCTTCCTTTTTATTTAGCTAGAACCAAGGATTTTAGAAATCTCCTTTATTTACAGTTCAGTCAATGGGCCATTACAACACAAAATTAATTCCCACTCAGCTAGAGCTGTGTCCACTTCATCAGCCTTTTTGGCTGAATTACCAATATATACCATTTGTGCAGCAGCTACTTGGTCAAGGCTGCATACATTTATCACTCATTATAAAGTAGATAGGGCATCCAGGGACAAGGCCTCCTTTGGTTCCACTGTCCTGAGGAATATACTCCAATGAACCATCCGAGAAAGATGGTGCTTGGGACACTAACCCATCAGTAAGAATGAAGCTGAGGTAGAACAACTTCACATAAAGAAGTTATGTACTCACCATAACGTTCCATGTGAGCTGTTCATCTCGCCTTCATTCTTACGACCCACCCTCCAAACAACTATACCAGTTTTTCTTGGGGACCGAGAAGTTGAGACAAGTCTTGGTTATATTTAGTCTTTATCTAGTGTATCCTTTGGTACTACTATTGGGAAATGATCTAGTCACCTTAGTTGGCAGCAAACAAGATCTGAGGGAAGCACTAGTGCGTCATGGGATAGGGAGTAGGCCACGAGCTGGTTGAAGACCTCAAGCTTTTGCATTTGGCTGAGTTGGAGCCAAGGATCGGCTCCGAACCCATCAGTAAGAATGAAGGCGATATGAACAACTCACATGAAACGTTATGGTGAGTTCATAACTTCTTTTTATCTGGCATGTGTCACTCCCCATGGGTGCTGATTAACTGAGAGTTTACTGTATAAGGGTAATGAAATAAAAATGAGACATTGACACTGCCTGTCAAACAGAGAGGAATTCGTGGAATGGGTAGTGGAAATTATTCGGGCATTATTAGGTAAGATATAAATTTCTTCAGAAAATATAGCTAGGGAGTGAAATAAAATGACAGTGGGTTTAAAACTAGAGTAGAAATAAAAGGAAAAAAGATATATGATTAAGAAGTAATAAAAGCTATTTAGAGGGACTGACAAAGGTTGATCTAGAAGAGACGCAATTACAGACTGCTAAAGAGAAAATAAGAGACTACCTGGATAATATGCATGTGTTTAGAAAGGCTGCTGTTAAGCAACTGTTTTTTGATGATAACTTCCAGAGCACAAAAGCTTTTAGCATAACACTTCAAGCAACAGAAAGTAGAAAGGGCTGTTGTCAAATTTAGGGAGCCTATAACAAGGAAAATAACCAGAGATCCTGTAGTGGTATTAGAAATATTTTGGAAATTTTATGAAAATCCATATAAGCCAGAGATATGTGGAAATCAAGAAAAAGTACAAATGGAAATACTTATGGAAGAATTGAATATGCGAAAGTTAGAGATAGTTGAGGCTCAATTATTAACAGTTTGGATAAGAGGAGGTGAGATGAATATGGTGATATATAACCAATCCACAGGAAAGTCTGCAGGAATACATGGTATTCCTGTGGAAGTTTGGAAGCTAGGAGGGAAGCATATGATAAATATCCAGAAGGTTTTGTTTAACAGTACTTTAAAAAGAAGAGAAGCACCAACATCCTGGAAGAAAGCTGTAATACCTAAACATAGTAAAGACCCATATGATCCAGATTCATAACGTCCCAATTTGATTCTAAACCATGATTATAAAGTGCTTATGTCTAGAAGGGCTAAAAGAATGGCAAGGGTGTTGCTATAATTGATAGATATAGACCAGTGTGGTTTTGTGGAGGGGAGGCAAACATTTGACAATATTAATAGAAAAATGATGATCCAGTGGGAAGCAAAATGTAAGAAAATACCACTGTTGTTGGTGGATCTTGATGCAGAGAAAGCATTCGACAGAGCAACCTGTGATTTTATGAGTAGTCCAATGGAAGCATTTGCATTCTCTAACACAATAATATGGTTAATTAGGAGGATATATGTGGGATCGCTGGTAAAAATTCAATGGGGAGATCCTGTCTGATACATTATTTTTGAACAAAGGAACCAGACAGGGGTGTCCTCTTTCCCCTTTATTTGCTCTATATGTAAAACATTGACAAAGGTAATAAGAATACAGTAAACCCTCAGTTAACCGGCACCCATGGGGACTGGTAGATGTTAGATAACTGTAGTTTGTGGTTGCTTGAGAGTTACTTTTAAAAATAGGCCTCACTAATACTGTACCCTATACTATTTGTTTGTTTTGACTTGTTCTCAGGTTGGGGAGAGAGGGAATTTATTCCTATCTTCCTTTTTAAAACTCTAAAAACGTAAGGTATGTTTTTGCGGGGTAAAAACAGAAAGTGCAACACATGAAAATTATATTGTATTTTTTCAATATTTTTTTGCCTGTTGCTTGAGAGTGCCCATTGCTTGATCTCCGGTTATCTGAGAGTTTACTGTATAATTCGTATGGTAATCAAGAAATGTTTTTATTTGCAGATATTGTTTTGTACCTGTTCAAAACCAGTAAAGGACATTTCAGTGTTGTGTTACAGTCTGAGAAAGTTTCAGTTCCTTTCAGGATACAAAATTAATTGAGATAAAAATTAAGACAACAGCTGTAAACTAGGTACCCACACACAAATTAGTTCAGCAATACCCATATTTATGGGGGCATGATAGAGTGACGTACTTAGGATTCTGTTATGGCATCTAAGGATATGTGGAAAGAGACTAAAAAGATAATACAAAAACTGAGAACCTGTAAGCTTTGTTTTATGGATATGGATAGCAATATACAAGCTGTGAAAATGTTTTTAATCTTTTTATTTTATTTACAGGTCAGGCGTATTTCTATCAACTTGAGGAGAAGTTGTAGATGGATTTTAACTTAAAGGGGAAGAGGGCAAGAGTCAAATGGGATAAGTTGATTCCTCCAGGAGAACAAGGTGGTTTGGGATTACCTGATTTGAAGGGATATTTCAGAGCTACACAGTTAAGTCTTCTATCCATAGCACAAGCTGAAAGCTATAATTCAAAATGGAAAGCAATGATGGAACAATGGAGACATTCAAGAAATAAGGAAAGACTGGGAGTTTGGATGTAGATCCTTAAGGAGAATAACTGTAGCCATGCAGATTATTATATATTATATTCATAAACAGCAGAACATATTCAAAGACGCCAACACAGGAATGGAGTGAATAGGCAAGAGAAGGCTGGAATTTACTGAAGAAAACTAGCAAAGGAACCACGATATATGGAGCAAATAGAGAGGGAAAGATAATAGATTGGGAAGAGGCCAAGAATGCATTTGGACTACAGGTTAGAGATTGCCTTCCCTATAAAGGATTGTTACCAGAGTAAAGGCAAAGAGAAGGGAATAGGGGGATCCTATGTGAAAGACCACCACTGGTAGAGTTTTTAGCTGAATCTAGAACAGAAGCTGCCCTTTTTGAAAGGGTAATTAGTAGGGCATATAGAATGTTGCATGATAACTATAGGAATTAGTCAGAGGATGTTAGAACAGATTGGGAAGAGAGAGTCTGTAAGCGATTTGCAAGGAAATAATGGGAGGATATATGCATGGCTCCTAAATATGCAAGAAAGAAGACTTTGCTTAAAAGTGTTTGCAAAGGATTTGTATATCACAAACAGACTCCATAGAATTTTTCCTCAGGTAGATTTAAAATGTTAGAAGTATGATGGGGAAGAAAGAGGTAATCGTGAACATATATTTTTGGGAGTATAATGAGTTGGCATGCTTAAAAAAATTCACTGAAGACTACTCTGTCAGAAATACTAGGTGAGCAAATTGCTGTAACTAAGAAAATGTTTTTTTGACCTGTGATTCAGGATCTGAATTGCCTAGACATTAGTAAGGCCTTGCTGGGTTTATTTTTGATGGCTGCCAAAAAGCAATTACTAGACAATAGAAATCAAAGTCTAAGGCAACTGTATTAGAGCTTAGTGAATATAGTAACAGAGATGAAAGAATTAAAAGTGGGATCTTTAAATAAGCGTAGGACAAATTACATAGAAAAAAATGGAATTCTGGAAACAATACATGCAGAATAATGTTTTGGAGGAGGAATGAGGTTTAAGAGAAGACCAGAACTGAATGAACTATGGAATGCTTGATTGACGATAACTGTATAGAAGATCTTATGTAATGTATAATGATTGCAACTGAAAATGTCAATAAAGGTGTGTTTTCATTTATATAAATATATGGTTGGCTATGTCGTAAGTGAAATTCAATAAACATGTTTTTTGTTTAAAAAAAAATCAGAGAAGGTCATAAAAGATTGGGAAGATAGATTAGATAAGCAATTTGCAAAGAAACAATGGGAGGACCTATGTATGGCTCCCAAAAGATACTTTTATACTCCAAGCAGACTCCCAAAAAATGTTCTCAGGTAGATGGCAAATGTTGTAGGTGTTATGGGGAAGAAAGGGGTACCTGGGAGCGTATGTTTTTGGAATGTAATGAGTTGGCAGATTTCAGAAATTCCCTACAGATTACTCTTGTCAGGAATACTGGGCAAGCAAATGAGTGTAACTGAGGAAATTATTTTTTGGGTTGGGATACAGGATCTGAAGTGTAGTAAGGCCTTGTTTAGTTTTATTTTGGTGGCTGCCTATTTGTGAGCCATACATATGTCTTCCCATTGTTTTCATGTGAAATACTTATCCAGTTTCTCTTGATATTTTCTTAACTTCCTCTGATTGATTCCTCTAGCTATCATGCAGTATTTATATGCCCTACTAATTATCCCTTTTTAACATCTTCTGTTCTAGATTCAACTAAACTCTACCAGAGCAGGTCTTTCACTTAGGATTCCCATATCCCATTATATTTGCCTATTCTCTGATATCAATCCCTGATATGAAAGGCAGTCTCTAGCCTGCAGTCCAAATGTCTTCTTGGCTTCCTCAGTTTCTGTTATCTTTCACACTCTAGTTATTTGCTTCCAATATTGTGGTTTCTTTGCCAGTTTTCTTCAGTAAATTCCAGACCCTCTTGCCTATTCTCTGTACCTTTATTTGCTGCCATCCCTATCAGCAGAATCTTCTTTCTCCATTCTTGTGTTGGCTTAGTTCTTAGAATACATTCTGCTACTTTATGAATATAATATTCTGTTTGACTGCTGCTCTTCTCCTTATGGATCTGCGTCTAATATCCTAATTTCCCCTTAGTTCGTTAATTTACCCCTTGCTTTATTATCATCCCTTTCCACTTTGAATTATAGCTTTCCATTTGGGTTATGTTTATGAACCTTAATTGTGTAGCTCTAATTATTGCTTCAAATCAGGTAATCCTAAACCACCTCACTCTATTGGCAGGATCAAGTCATCCCACTTGACCCTTACCCTCTTCCCTGATAAAATTATTCAACTCTTTTTTAATAACTGTCCAAAACTTTTTCTCCGGTTGATAAAAATATAACTGACTTGTATATAAAATTGAAGGGACTAAAATCATTTTCTTTGCTTGTATTGTGCCATCAGTATCCATAACATGAACTTCCAGTTTCTCAGTTTTCAGATAGTAATACATTTTAAGAAATGTTTACACTGCATAGTTGTACATGCCAGGATTACACAGTGTAGTAAGGTGTATGGGATGGTGTTTGTTGTTGCAGTTTCTTTTAAAAAACAGCAGGCCTTATCTCAAAACTTACTCTCAGCTGTTTTTCAACAGTTTATATGCTGTAAAGAATACTACTTTTATATTTTTTCCAGCTTGTGGTTTATACTCATTATTTTCTCCTTGTAATTTAGTATAATGTACCTCCACTATTTTGGTGTTATAATATTTAACAATTACATCATATTGCATTGTTTTTAAATTGTAATGTACAGCATTGTGTAATATATCTCTCTCACATTTTGTACTGTTATCTTTCATGACTGTGTAGTGTTTCATAACTCTCAGCAAGTGTATTCGTTAATTGTAAATTGTATTTTGTACTGGAGCTTTTCTCAACCAGCCTCCAATGAAAAAGTGTCTTTTTATGCCCAGTTGGAATAACCCCATAAACAAATGCCTATAAATAAATAAATAAAATTAGGCTGACATTTTAAAGTCACTGCATAATATCCAAAGCTTATGCAAGTTATATTAAGTTTGTTTTGGACATGTTAAATAGTAAAAGATTCACTCTTAATCTTGAGTTGATAGGAAAGCATTTAAACTGTTAGCAGAACTTACCTTTTGTTCTGCAGTTTTTCAGTGATTATCCTTTTTCTCATCCAAAAGGTCAGTATTTGGCAGTATCAAGATTATGTATAGATCATTCTAACACAGTGGGAAGCTGATGCATTCACCACCAGTGCCTTTATTTCTGGTTATGGAGTAATCCCTTACAATGACTGCAAAATTGTCCTGTAATACTTAAAAATATTTACATTGTAAATGGAGAATAGTGTTAAATTTGGCCAAGAGAGTTATATGTCCAAAGAGTAGTTTCTTAAGTTAACTTCCACAGTTTAAAAAGAAAAAAAAAGCTAGCCTTGAAGCTAAAAGGGCTGCATAGACTCCCCTTCAAAATACTCAGCTTTCAGTCTAGTCAGTTACATTTTTGTGTGTTTTGGAACCAGTGGCAGTAAACACAACTGAAGCAACAAAAATGAAAGTGCAGCAAGCTGTATTACATAGCATCTCAAAAACTTCTGCCACAAACTGTCAAACGACAGTAGAACAACAAAGGTTAATGTCATTGTAATCTGCAACATTTTGCTTAGCATCTCACTGTAAAAGGATGCAGAGGGGTATACCTATCATGATGAACTGCAGTTATGTATTACCACAGCAATTCCATCCCATCCTGACAGGTACCCTAATGGTTTACTTTCATAGGTTTGCGCTGTTTTTACCTTCCACCATGCAGGTTGTTAACAGAGGGCCAGGAAATTTGACAAACCATGGATCTGCTTTTGCTGAGAGGCTTTTGTCCACATTTTTCAAAGTGTGCCATATTTATCTATTCCCAACACATCACAAATATAACACTGGATATGAAGTTGTTATGTCTTGCCGTTCATTCTTACAGATTCTTACAGGCTCCGAGTCGGCCAACTAGAAAGCTCGAAGTCTTCAGACAGCTCGAGGCCAAGTCCCAATCCCATGATGCACCTTGAATTACCTCAGATCTAGTTTCAGATCGGAGGATATTTCACAGCTCAGGCCAGTACAGTTTTTCTTCTAAAGAAATTTTCTCTTTAAATAACTTTTATTGTAGCTTTGTTTCTTTTCCATTTAATAGCTGTTATAGAATGTGTAGAACTAGTTTATAGGCTACCTTTTATAAGCCTTTATATAGCTACTTTGGCCGTCATTTTATTAGGTTTTTAGCATCTCCCTTCCCTCTTTTCTGGTATGCCTTTAGTAGTTTAAATCAGTAGATTAGTACTGTGTTTATTAGGAATTTAGTAGTTTTAAAGCTTTACAAGAGTGTGTTGTTAGAAACTTTAATAATTAGTATTGTAGAGCCTGTTTTCATTTAGGGGCTACTTACTTGTTCAATAGTTATGTGTTGCTTGAGATATTTGAATAGTTGTGTGTTTGAAATATTATTGAAAATTTGAATAGGCTTTTTCTTGTGTGCATTTATATTCTCATATGGCTGACCAAGAGAAGAAAAACAACCCAAGTCTGGGTTTAAAAAATGTCCAAAGTGTGGACAGAAAATGTCTGTGACTGATGGTCACGTTAACTGTGTTTACTGTTTGGGTCCTTTGCACTTACAAGAGAGCTGCTCCATCTGCCATTCTTTCAGTAGCCGCGTTCTACAGGAAAGAAAAAGAAAGTTGATTGACAGAGAGGCTATTAAAATCTTTTTTTCAAGAAGTTTTGGGTGATCATGATAAAACATCTAAATCCCCAAAATCTACCAAGTCTTCGAAATCATCATCCTCGGAGCATAGAGTTTTGGCTCCGACAACATCAAAAATGATTGACATCGGCTTCACAGCCTTTGGAGCTGAGCGTCATAACCTTTTGGAGATGGTCCCCAGTCCTGGAACCAGTCTCCGCAGTGAAAATCACCAGTCTTGCAATCAGTGGCATCATCGATCCATTCATCTTGGTCCTCGATAAGCCTATCTGATTTGGATGTGGATCGTGTGGTGCAGAAGTTGTTACAAGCACTGGTGTTTGCTAAATTGTTAGCAGTTCCAACCCAAGTGGTTTTGGAGCAGACAGCTGTTCCTCCATCTACTACTTTTTCTCCTCTGAGCCGAACTGGTCCTTCGGAGTCAGAGGAGTTGGAGCTGATGATTGTGGAGCCTTCGGAACTGATGCCTGTTCCAGTGCCATCGGTGCCGACTACTGAGACTTCCTCGGTGCCTATTGAGGGGTCTAGGAGCCGACGCTCACTGGTCCTTCCGGGGAGGACAGTCAGACTGATCTTTCGGCTCCGACTTTGCCTCTTGGGGCTTCGACGTGGATAATTTCAGCTCCTACCTCTGGATCGGAGCCCACTGTTCCGGTGCCGAGGGAATCATCTGCTTCTTTGGACCCAGGGGTTCCTTCGCCTTGGAGCAGAGGTGTCTTTGATGCCATGAAGAGAGTAATGTCCCCCTGGACATCCACAGCATTAGGATCAGCTACCTCTTCTCTTAAAGTGCCTGTGTCTACTTCTGCCTCACAGATCCCTTTGAAGCGTAGAGCTCACCGGAAGCTCCCACTGATGAGGTTCCCAGAAAGAGAATTTGCAAGAGGAAGCATTGTATTTAAAAAAAATGCTGGTTTTATGCTTGTTATATGTAAAGACAGTGAAGAAGGATATTTTATCTGAAAGCTTTGTCTGTTTTAATAAAAGTTTTGACGATGTGGAGCAGCATTTTTTCTTGCTTGTAGCTACTCTGTCTTACCATTTCCCAAAAATGACCCTGCCCACAAACCATTTCCAGCAGGCTACACTGTCTCTTTTTATCACTTTTAAAGATCCTTGAGAAAGCTTTAGCTACCAAATAGCAATCTTGTTCACTCACTCTGGGCTTTTCAGCAGGAACTAAGCAATTTCTTAACAAGGTTATAGCACCTAACAAAAGTGCTTATCCTTCACAGTCATGTTTTACCAAGTAAGGGTACTGTGTTCATTGACTTTTCAGAAACCCTTGACTGAATCCAGCAAAACAAAGTACTCTGTGCACTATGCTATTAAACACTCGGCAGCACTCTGTTCGTATGGTTATGGAATCATCTCAGCAATCAGAACTTTTGAGTGTGGTTCAGCTGTTGTGTGTCACATCTGGACTGTGGATTTCCCTCTGGTATACCCTGCCCTCCCCCTTTTAACTATTTTTGTTGATACACAAGAAGTCACCCTCCCAGAAAGTATTGGAATGCCATGCATTGATGACTGTCATATGGGCATCTTATGAATGGAGAAATTCAAGGGTAGATGTACAGCTATGAATTAGAAACAAAAACTAGGTACACTGCCAAAAGAAAGACAGCTGCCAATTCCAGAAGCTAAGTAAAGAAATTCCATTGCTGTTGTAAAACCAGGCACATTTTTTCACCAGTCCCAAACAAAAGGTTTTTAAGCACAATAATAACAAATTAACTTTTTGTCCCTCAGACTAAGAAAATGGGACTTCCTCAGAAAACAAACTTCAACAACTAACCAGCTATTTTATAGGCTTAGAACATAAGTTACATGTCTTAATTATAAATTAATCAATTAAATGATTAAAAAAAACTGTGCAAAGTCACCAAAAATATTGGGAATTCTAAAAACAAGAAAATTCTTTTAGTAATATTAACAATAGTAGTAGTATATTGCACCTTAAATTCAAACTACCTCTTTGGTGTAGTTTTATCTACATGTTGTATTAACACCTAAACAACATTTTCATGTGTATTAGTGAACAATAAGTAGAAAATCAAAATACTTAAGACTATAGTCACAACACTGTTTCCTTTAAAATAGGAATTAAAGAAACATCTTTAATATAGATAGAAAAGATAGACAAAGGAAATAAAAGGCAAGGGAGAAAAAAGTTCCAACAGTGGTAAGCAAGAGTACACTAGACAGTGAAACATGTTAAATAAGAAAAAAGGAAATAGACACTAGAATACCAACAATGGTTATGTATAAGTGATACACTATGTGTAAGAAAAATAAAAGAATGGAAAAATAGAACTGTGAGACGAGAAAAATGTTCTTATCTGAAAATAAACTCAAGAGCTCAGATAACCAAGTGTATTTTGCAAAAGTGGCAAACGAGAATGGAATGTGCCGCTGAAGTCAGGGAGAAGCTCAAGAGCTTTATGGTTACCACGAGCTATAGTATCGGCTGAGTTGTATCCAAACACAATTGTTTAGGAATGTATGAAAATTGACAACATCAGATCAGAAGTTTAATTAAATGGCAGTTTGTGAGGCTTGCCTGAATGATTTCAGATAGGCAGGTTTTTGAAGACAACAGGTTAAAATTGGGGATTATATTTATGAATAAGGATTATCATTGCACCTTGGTTAGGAAAATTAGTGATGAAATTATGGCTGGGTTGGAGTAAAGTGCATCCCCCTCCTAGGGACAGGTCATGTTGTATGACAAAATGATCAAGCTGTCCTGAATACAACTTCCTGTGTTGCCAGAACTTCAGCTATTGATAATACGGAACCCTTTTGTGGTCAAGAAACTGTTACTGACCATGCTCAGAATATCAGGTATAATATAACTTTAACCTAGCAATACAATTCGAGTTCTGATATTGTTAAAAATATAGTTTACAAAAATTGGAGTATTTTAAAAATAGATTACAAAATTAAATACATTGTGGGTAATGAACCAGTATTTATTTATAAGACTGCTAGACGTATTAAATATTTTGGAGAATCTTGACTGTTTTAGCACTATTATAAGTGGACACAAAGGAACTAAAAAGTGTGGTGCCTGTAATCAATGCAGATATGTTTTGGAAAACGATTATTTTACCTTGGTAATATTCTAAGGACTACTACTCACCCCAACAGAGGTAACTGTCACACAAAAGGGGTGATCTATTTTCCAACCTGTTTAATCTACCCAGCTTTTTACGTTGGTAAGACTGAATGGGTGTTGAAAAAGCGTATTTACAAACGTTGTTTACTAAAGGTAATGTTATTAATGCGTTGTACAGGCACTCCTTTCAATGTGAAACATTTAATCAGTTATTTGTTATTTTGGAAAAAATCGTACTTAACCCTAGGGATGGCGGGTGGCAGGATAGAATGGAATTCAAAGAGCTGCTTTGGCAGCTCAAGCTAGATACCCCCCCTCCCCAGTTTAAACTACCATTTTTCTTTAATTCTTGTTTTAAAGCAAAGAGCGGTGAGACTGTCATCTAAGTGTTATGATTTTCTAATTATTATTTACTAATATACATGAAAATGTTGTTTAGGTTTTAATACATGTAGATAACATACACTTCTTTGGTATAGTTTTAATACATGAGGTAGTTTGGATTTAAGGTGCGATCTATTACTACTATTGTTGCTAGAATGAAAAGAATTTTCTAGTTTTTATGATTCCCAATATTTTTGGTTACTTTAGACAGTTTAATTGGTTAATTTATAATTAAGATGTGTTCAATGTTCTAAGCCAATAAAATGGCTGGTTACTTGTTGAAGTTAGTTTTCTGAGGAAGTCCCGTTTTGTTAGTTTGAAGGACAAAAAGCTTGTTATTTGACACAGTTGTACTTAAAAAAACATTTTATCTGGGACTGGTGAATACATTTGCTTGGTTCTATCACAGCAACTATTTGGAGTTTCCTTACTTCGTCTATGGAGTTGGCAGCCACCTTTCTTTTGTTGGTGTACCTAGTTTTTGGTTTCTTCTTATGCATGGAATGTGCCACTGAAGTCAGTAGCAACGTCAGCCAATGCTTGACAAACCTGCAAAGTAGTAATATAAATAAATCCTCACTGTACACTTTTCTGAACCTGTGACCGTTTTATTTGGAGTAGCAAAAAAAGGTTTAATGATGTTGATAGCGTATGAATTGTTAAATTACTGGAAATGAGTACCTAAATTCTGTATTATTACTCAAATATCTGAGATTATAGTTAGACCCATTCCCCTGCTAGTGCTCATATAATACTTGCTTACTCCAGAGGCCAGAAATGCTGTTGGGAAGGCAGTTTTACTAATTCTGGAATTTGGGCAGCCTATTTTCAGTAACAAATTAGCAGGCAACCACCAGAGATTACAAGTAGCCCCCTAATGAAACGTACATATGTGAGAAATGCCCAAAGATGAGGAACAGCTCTATATTATCCTACAGAAAACTAAATTCCTGTCCTTCGACTAAAGTGTTGCAGTAACTTTTTGCTGTATTGTCTACAGGTCACTGCATTGACAAAAATTACCCATATCTTGTCACTTACTTAGATCTCCCAACGTGTAGAATTAACAGCCACTGTTTCTTGGAAGTGCAAAGACATACTTCATATTTAAAGTCAGATATGAGACATTTTACTTGTCTGAGCTGTATATGCAATTATTTTAACAGTATATCCTTGTTAGCGCTTAGTTTTCAGTATTTTGAAGTTTGCACATTGCTATGCTGCAAAGCAAATTTTTGTTATTGCTCTTGCAGGAGCATTTGTGTATTTCTTGCTAGTATGTGCCTTTTTGTGTGTGTGTGTAGTCTACCCTCTATTGTACTTGCTTTTTTATTTGATGTTTTTTAATTTTGTAGTTTATTTTACTACTGTAGCAAGCCTTACTTGAAAAATGGTCTTCTAGGACCAATTTTCTTACCTTAAATAAGTCTACAAAATACCTGTAAGAGTGGAAAAAAATGTGCAACTTGGAGAAAATTGCTTCTGTATAAAATAATTTGGACCTGATGTAATAAATGAGGGAAACTGCCTTGCCAAAGCCTGTGACCTTTTGAAACCTGTAAATCTAAACATTCTATTCCCTTTGTAATTATTTTTGGTATACAAAAGAATGAATTGTATGTGCATTCTGTCTAGGATCAAAGTTGTGTACACTTTTATGTTAACATGCTATATGCCTGCTGCTGTTGCACCATAATTGTACCGAACTGCAGAAGGGAAAATGGATGATCCTTATCAAATCTAAAAGTAAAAACCACAACCATGGCTCTGTTTCTTTGCTAAGCTGGAAAATTTCACTGAACTCTATAGGCTACACAAACTACTTGTTTCTATCAGCAGGCAGTGCTCCTGTTACTAAGTTTATTTAATTGATTTTTCAGTACTTACGTATTATCGCAACCAGATTTTTAACCTTCTGTAAATCATATAGGTTCCGAGAAAACAGTTTGTGTGTAAGTAAAATAGGGGTGTGCAAACTCCCAATTACTGTTTTTTTTCTCAGTGGTTTGTGAAAGACATACAGGAATAAGCAAGGCAAGCAGGAGGTTGTCCACCAACTGAAAACGGACATCTGGCATCAATCGCGTGTTGTACAACAGACACCGTTGAACCATGGTGTGTCCTAAAATTAGCCAGATAACCTAACCAGTGTAAAAGCAAATTTATGTGTTTTACTTCTTTCTTGTACTTTTTCATTCATATTTCTACGTCGACCATCATTCACAGGACTTCGAAGAAACAGAAAAAACTGACTGTAAAAGTGATGGAAAATGTCAACAGACTTGCAGGCAAGCTGCTTGCATTTCGCTGTAAGTAAGTGTTTTCATCCCTGAACTATAGGATGCCACCAATAACACAAAACCAACTCGCTGCTGGCTTTGTGTAAAAGGAAGGAATGCTGAGATGAAAAACACAGACACTCATGGTCATGGAAATGCTTTCGGTAAACTCTTTCTTTGTAAAGCTTTCAACTGTGTTTACAAAGTTTTACAAAGAAAGGTAGTTTACCAAAAGCATTTCCATGAGTGTCTGTGTTTTTCATCTCAGCATTCCTTCCTTACAGTGAAAGTATACCTTTTGTCAGTAACACAGCACCCCTGACAGTTTGAAGCGTGCGTGTGTAATGCACACAAAACAGGAAGAAGAACTGCACATTTGTTTGTCTTCCTGAATGTAATCCAAAATTACATTTCTTTAGTAAGGCTGTCAAATAACATTTCACTGTGTTTCCCGCACTCAGTTTCACTCCAGCATGCAAATTTCGCAACCGCGAAAATCTGGTTGCAATAATATGCAAGTACCAATTTTTCTTACCATTTTTATATATATATAATTTAGATTTCTATACTTTTCTCCCTAAGTGTCTACCTGTGATTGTTTTTGCTTTCTTCTGTGCACATTTGTTGCTTGTGTGTATATTGCATAATAACTTGTTTCAGTACTTACGTATTATCGCAACCAGTCTAAATGACTCACTATGCAGTTTGGCATGGGTACAGATAGGCAGACATTATCGCAACCACATTCCAACTGAGCTGAGTGACTGTTGCTATCTTTTCCTTCAAGCTTTCGTTTTATCTGGGTAATAAAATCCAACTTTTTTAGGATGTACTCTTTACAAGAGTAATTACATTAGGAGGTGTAACGGAAGACAATGGAAGTAATTAGTTGATTGTTTCTTCTTCTGTGCTGTAAATGTTACTGTGATGGCTGTCAAAAAATATTGAAAACAGTGTTTTCTCTTGCAGCTTGAATGTAACCGAGCAGAATACTTTTTGTGTGAAGCTGCAAAGGAAAACAAATGTTTTAAATGTATTTTCACAGCAATCGCGGTAACACTTCCATGACAGAAGAAACAATCAACCGTAGTCCAAGCCTTGAGTGCATGCTAGGTTTCTTACCGCTGGCAGCAGGTGAATAACCTTAGCAGCCATGCTGCTGCATTGTTATGCATGGATGGATAGCATAGAAACTGAAATTTTACCAAATATTTCAGTGTTAAGCACTGTAGAAAAGCCAAGAAAAGTTAATTGAAAATCGGTGGCACACTACAGTAATGAGGCATAAGGAGGTATTTTCAACCAGGAAGGTCCAAATGCTCAATGTGTATGCTACTATCAAGCATCCAGGGACCTGTACGACCTGAGAAGGGTGAGAGCAAAATGCTGTCAGCCTTACATATTTAAATGTGGTACTTCCACTACTTTCTGCAAACTATACAGCCTGCTCACTCCATAACACTGTAGCACTTTTAGTTTCTGTCATTCTGTTTGCCTATCTGTACCATGCCAAACTGCATGGGGAGTCATTTAGACTGCGGTTGCGATAATACGTAAGTACCTTGTTTCTTTATGCACACTGATGTGTGCTTTACTGTATTTACTTTAGAAACCTGTTCTTATTCATGATTTATAATTTAGATTCTTTTGCTTCTTTATGTGGACTTATAAGTTTTGCTATATAAGGGTACATGAAGCTGTTAAGCCTTTCACATTTGTACTTAAAGCATTTTATTTGCATCGACTAAAAATGGCTAAAATATCCAAATATGATTTCCTTGTTAACAACACTACAATTAAGTAAATAAAACCTACACCTTGCTCAGACATTATAGTACAGCTACACATGAAGAATTTTTTGCAAAGGTCAATACTTGTCGTGTTAGGGGTCTTTGACAACTGTGCAGGCCAAGCTGTGATGTAACAAAACAAAAACTCTTTCTGAAAAGGAAGAAACACAGGAGGAAGGTGTATGTATTGCAGTGATTTGATAGCATTGATGGTGGATGGATATTTTGTTTAGGTCTTCTAACAGTTTTTTCTCAGTTAAATGATCCATATCATGCCCTGAAATGTTTTGCCATAATTCTGTCTCGTCATATATTTGCTTTTGAGTGATGATATATGTAGTGTGGCTGCCAATGAATACAATCTGAATGTAAGAGTACTCTGTAAACTCTCTCCAAAGGAATCTTAATTTGTTTGCTAGAGATGTTCCTTCATCACTTCCTCAGTAAGTTTAGTATGCAGTTATATGATCCAGATGAATGGTACACTTTATGTGTATGAGCTGTTCTTAAAGTTTCTTAATCCTATCAATAAGTGATATGCCCTTTGCCTTGGTACCATTAATTGCTGAATCTCTGATTCCTTGTGACCTAGAATCTGCTACATTGGTCATCAGAGAATGAATGAAGGACTTGTTTATTACTTAGTAAACTCTTGTCATCATCTGTAAGCATGGGCTGCAGAAGTTAATGGTGGTGACCACTCTAGATCTATATTTGTGGAAATGTTTCTCACTGCATTGAGGAAAGTCAAAAGGATATTATGGCTGTGGTCATCTTGTACTGGTTTTGTAGCTGAGATTTTAAAATGAGAGTGTCTTGACATTTATGTTTAGTGGCCTGAAAATACTGCTAGAGTAAAACAGACTATGTTTACAGTTCTTTCATTAATTATTGAAGTACATTCTCTGGACTCCCTTTTGAAATGTTAGAACACAAGATACAAAGTCCCAAAATGCAGAAAAAAAGACACCTAATATATGGAAAAAAGTCATTATTGAACATCCCTCTTTTCCTTTTTTTAACTTCCTTTTTGCAGGGGGACAAGCCCCCTACAACCCTTAGACTTGTATATACCAACTCTAAGATCGCCGTACTTAGCAGAAAAGAGAATGTTGTCTGAAATGTTAGTCTTGGACATGGTATAAGTAAGTCTGGATTTTCAGCAATTCAGTCTTCACATTCTGGGACTCGCTCATGCAGATCCTAATATTTCACAGGGTTATCCATTATTTGTTGTACCAAAGTGGGATTTTGCAGTGGTTTGTTACTTTTCCTTCCATTGTTTTGACCGTTATTTCAGCATCTGCAGTCAGACAGTATACTTTAAAATCAGTGTTCTTTTACAGAGTATAGACACCTTTCATCATATTGCTCATTGCATTTTTGCTGTGAAGTAAATTAACTTACAAGGTGCTTCACTCAGTCTTTCATAGATTCATACACTGTTACTAGGTTAACAACCCGGGGGTCCTTTCTAAGCTTATCCGAATTTTATTGAAAGAATAATGATGCCATGTATCCAAACAGGACATTGAGGGCCAGGCATTTATAAGCTACTCATGGGACATGGGTAGTGTCTTGCATCATCTTTTTGATCAGCTGTCGTTCTACCAATTTCTTGTTTACCTTTAACATACTTTGTAAAATGTATATTTAACTGCAGATATGTATATCTTCTGACTCATTTTGGTCATACTGCAGGTCTTGATGTCATTATATTTTTATATTAAGGCACAACAATGTAGTTGTAATCTGTTTAGTTATTCATGTTTTGCAGTAGGTTGAGAGAGGCAGCCACACGTTTGGATAGCATCCTTTTTTATTACAAACAATTGTCCATTGTTCTGTGACTCATAACATTATTTCAGGTGCTGATTTGGCATGCAAGTGATATTTACTACAGTCCTTACATGTACCTCAATACCAGAAATTACTTTGCATTATTCCTTTCTCAAAATTATCCTCCTCCTGTTTTAATTCTATTCCATTTCTATGTTTGCATGTGTTGTTTTTTTGTAGCAAAACGGAGTATGTTGTGAAAGAGCAATTTATGTGAAACAGAAGAACACTTGATGTCTGCTGCTTCTTTATCCATTCATTCTTTGTCAAAATCATTATCGTTCCATGTATCCTTAACTTTGGTGCATCCATCCTGTCAATCACCTTGGTTAGTTTCTTTCTATAGGCCCAGATACACTCTAGAGCACAGTAATAGTCTTTACTGCTACGATTATATTTGTTTGTTTCTGTAGGCCCAGATACACTCTAGAGCACAGTGATAGTCTTTCCTCGTACAATTATATTTGTTAGCTTCAGTACTATCTTAATACTGGTCAGCATTTAGCTTTACTTCATGGCTGGGCAATTTGCCTTTGCACAGTACATATCTAATTATTTTCATTACCCTAGCTAGTGTATGTTTGCTTCATTGTGTTTTTATTTGTGATTTGCATGTTGCCTTTGTCAGTTTATACTTCATTTGTGGCTTTTAGTTTGACCTGTGGATAGAATTGTTTATCTTGCTTTTTTTTAGTTGTCACCTGATTTTTTTCTTGCACCTATGTATTTTATTCCTTTCATGATTGTACTTCTGTATACATTTTTTATAGCCTGGAAGATAGCACTTTGTTGTCCTACTCCATCCATTCTCTATCCTCAAAACTGCTTTCATAGCCTATATCTGTAACCATTAGTTGTACTAATGAATTCTAGGTGATACATTTTTGAGGTTGCCACAATGCAAATTTGGGATTTCTGTTATATCTTACTACTGTTCGCCCCCCACACACACACACACACACACCAATCACTTTTGCTTTGGCCCAACCTGCAGTGCTGTCTTGGTCAGAAGTGCATGCCAGCTGTCTGTGCCACTAACTCTGCTGTCTGCTTGTTGTCCTCTATCCTTCTCCAGGAGGTGCCAAGCAATGCAGAAATCCACCCCATCCATCCTCAAGAGATTAGCTGCTGAAATCCTTTACCTTTCACATCTAGCCACTTTGTGCCTAAGCTGTTAATCACATCTGGATCATTGGCACAGCACACATGAGCTCTTCATCTGTACCATCAGTCTGGCCTAGTTGATATCATTTAAGGTTCCTCAGTTTTTGCATGTTAATGTCCTTATCTCGCTTAATTGAGTTTGCCATATTATGTATGTTGTTTAGGGTTGATGTTAAACACTATGCTTGCAGTTTTCCTTTATGCTGGCCTGTCTGTTAACTATATATTTTATTAATGTGACTCAACTGGATGGTGTTCTGTAACAGTACAGAGCACTATGATTCAGGCACGAGATCCAGTTTTTAGCTTTTGTAGGACTTCATAGGTTTTAGAATGACTATTTTTTCCTAAGTTGGTTTTCTAATTTCAAGGATGGAGATGTACAGGTCTTGCAGGGCTTGGAGAAAACTGCTAGAGATGGAGATCAGATATTTCTGGGGATGGAGTAGAGAATTTAGACTGAGTATGCTTGGGAAGATTGTTGAACATACTGACATTATTGCCATCTGCTACATCTACATGCCACTATCTCCAAATGCAGATTGGCTAAGGAGGAGGGTATGGGGAGTGCAGATCTCAACCTCACAGTGTACCTGCTATTGGGAGCCGTTCTTATTGTATCAGTAGAGCAAAGCTGGTAGGATTAGAGATTTATAATCCGATTAGGGGAGTACCTCCTATTTGCAGGAGCTCTTAATACCCTCTTAGTCAGCTGCCCACCTTCATAAGACTCATGTTTTGTTTGCAGTTAATGTTTTCACTGTTAAACTTTCTTCTGTAAGACTGCATACCAGCTGATAGTTTTCATTTGATCTTATAGTCCCTTTTGCTGTATTCATCATCTTGTGCTGTCCAGCACCTTCTGCAGCAAGTTTTCCAGTGTGTCAGTTGACTTGCATGCTTTCTTCCTTAGCTGGGAAATATTGTAGAACATATTTTTTTATAGGTGTGGTTGCTGAAAGGAGATAAAACAGTTACCACTGCTAAATCTGTGGCACCAGGGGATAAAGCCTCGAGGGTGTCCTAGATGGCCCATCATTGACTGTCAGTCAAGATGCTTGAGAAGTCTGCTAGGAGAGCATGGGATTATTCTGCTGATACTGGCTCACCAAGATTTGGGTAGGTTGCTCAACAGACTGAATAGCTGACACCCAGTGGAGTTGGGTGCCACACTGCTACAGCATGCAGAAGAATGGGTGGAGATGTACAGGTCTACCAACTTGAATGGTTGGAAAACACAGGTAGCTGGAGGTATTTCATAGAAACATTGTAAACATTGGCAATGATGGAAGAAGCTAGCTTCTGCATTGTTTTAAAAGTGATGACGACTGCAAACTAGGGGCCATAATTGATTCTCTGGCTGATGAAGACACCCTCCAGAAGGGTCTCACTGAGACAGATACCTGGTGTCAAAATCATGGCCTCAAGTTAAATGCCAAAAAGTGCATAGTCATCCCCTTTGGAAAAAATAAAGTACCCGTGATCTACCACATAGGTGGTAGTCCCCTAAATACAGAAAATGTAATAAGGGATCTGGGGACCCAAGTAGATAGTAATGTTTCCTTTGATGATCATATTGCCAAGGTGGTTAGAAAATCCTTCTATGTGGCTCACATAATCACAAAAGGGTTCGCATCTAGAACAAAAGAGGTTACTGTGCCTCTCTACTCATTACTCATTAGACCCATCATAGACTACAACTACCCATTTGGGATGTACCTTACAAGACACCTGCAATAGCTGGAAAGACCACAAAAGTACCTCACCAAGAGGATTACTGGCCTCAAACAGATGCCCTATGCAGCCTGACTCAAACTCCAGCTGTACTCTGTTGCATACCGCTTACTCAGAGGTGATCTCTGCCTGACGTACAAGGCCATGTCCAACCCAGAATTGATGGACATGCTCCACCTAAAAAAAAAAAAAAAAACAAATCCTGGAGAGCCACACGATCTAGAGATATAAACCTCACCACAACGATAAATAGGACATGCTGGAGGGATAGATTCCTGTCCCAGAGACTCCTCATGCTTTGGAACAGGATTCCAATATACATCAGGATGAGCCCCTCACTGACACTCTTCAAGAGAAACCTTGACGGGTGGATGGGAAACAGAACATTTACCCCAGGGATCACTGTAGTGGCTCTGCTTGGACAGTGGCGCAGGGAACTAATGGCTCTGCTGGACAGAGGCACAGGGAACTAATCTAAGGGGGTGGCAAAAGCCAACACATTCTGGCTAGGCTTATAAATGCCCTTGGGCAGATAGCCTAGCACTTATCTATGAACCTATGAACCTATATTTTGTGTGTTTGTAAAAGTCGCGGTGGTGCAGTGGTAGCGTTGTCACCTCACAACAAGAGGTTCTCCCGTTCGATTCTCAGCTGGGGCATCTTCTGTGTGGAGTCTGCATGTCCTCCCTGTGGTCGAGTGGCGTTCGAAAGACATGCGCGAATGGGCGTACCTTCGTTGAAGGTTGGGCGTCGGGCTGGCACCTCAGCACCGTAAAAATCTACTGCCAATCATTAGCAGACCGTAGCTCTGCTGTGGCAACCCCTAACCGGGAAAAGTCGAAAGAAGAAGAACATTTTGTGTGTTTGGAATTTGCTTTTTAGTGCTGCATATCTATGCCCAGTTTGTTTTTTGTGGTATGCACGCTTGCTCCATAGTTCTTTTCTTAGAGGAAATGTTTATTTCAACATCTTGTGTTCTCTCTTTGGTATTTGCCTTTTAGGGTATTTTAAAATCATGAAATGTAGATATTTCAAAAGCGAAATCCTGTTTTTTTTAGCTTTTCCTCACAGAAAACTAGTGGTTAATTTGTTAGATCGATTTACTAATTTATTTATTATTTGCTTTTTAATATTTGTCTTTCATATCCGTCATGCATATATTGAAAGGAGCAGCAGAGTTTTTTTTTTTTTTAGATTTTCAGAAAACATTTTTGCATACTCTGTCTGAATATGACTCACATAAAACTACACATTATATTTTGACAGCATAAGCTGTGCTAACTTCAGCTAAGTCAAAGAACAGCCATAAAAGTGGATAGATTGCCCTCTAAGCTTCAATTTATTGGATATTGTAATTGACGTATAGTTGTCATTTATAATCATCTACCTGTGTCTCAGAGTTGGGAGCAGTAAAGTTAATTGTGACTGCTCATTTACATTAATCTCACCTCTGAAGGGTACGGTAACCCATTAATATCATGTCATGATAAATTATCACAAATAACATAGAACATATTGATTAATGATCTCTGAGATTTGTATCTCGTTAAAACGTTTTGTTAGCTCTTTAAACTTTTAAGCAGACAAGCAGTATGTATGTAGCAGTAAGTTTCTGAAAAACCCAGGAGGCTCTGAAAAGTTTCCATATCATTTAAGCGTGTGTTATAAAGTCATTTCTACTTCTGCTTTTGGCTTTTATTGTAGGAACATTTTTTATTATACTTCAGTTCTGATCTTTTTTATTTAAAAATAATAAAACGTTGTCCATGCAGCACTGCTAAGATTTTTGCATCTGATGGAAGTGTTTATAGATGTTATCTCATATCTGATGCTTTTTTTGGTTTGCTTTTTAAATTTCATTTATTTATTTGTTAGATGAATAAATCATTTATTTTCTGCATTACTGTTGTCAGGCATACTACAGGCTACAAAGATGCACATACAAGGATGTCAAACAGACAAATACAATATAGGTTAAGAAAGTTGTAATACATGGTATGTACAGAAACAAAAAGAGAAACATAGCTGAATACAGGTTAGTGGGAATGGCTGTGACACTGTATTGCCCAGAATTTACATTATATAAGAGAAATGCCTGCATTAAGTGTAGCACCACCAGCTTTCAACCCAAGATGAGATGGTTAGAATAAATAGGTCTACTGACCAAAATGTCTTGTTTTTGGTGGCACCTGCAGTTGTGTTTTGCATTGTTTGCTATGATGTCAGGGTCTTAGTGGGATGATTTCCTCTTCTGGAGAACTGGCAGATATATGTTTGGGTTTCTGATTTCCCTAGATGCCAACTTGCAGAATACGTAATCTACAGGCCATGTGATAGCTTCAGATTTTCTTGTCTAATATGAACTTAAATGATGGGCGGAAGAGTGAAATGAATTAGCCTTAATGAAATTGCAAAGAGGTTTAGTGTAATATAGCTTTTGTAGATGGCAATAGTAGCAGAAACCTTCTTGTTCAGAGTAAGTGAGGTAATAAGGCAGGTAGATAGTTGGTGGGTATTACTGCCATTTTGGGGTTTTCTGGGCCACTCCTTCCTTTTGTTTGAGATCCGTAGTGTTTCTGTGGTAGATTTTAGTTTCTTTTTCTTATCATCAGATGTTGAACTATTAGTCCATTGTGTTCAGAGCAGATTATTGAAGAGTCGAGAATAATGTTTTATGGTTCATGGTGATTGCAGATATTTGTTAACATGGGAATTCTGTAAAATAAGTTTTGGAATTAGTGAAAGCACATCATCTGAACTGAACAACATGGTTTTGGATTCTGCAGTGATTGCAGTGCATCCCTTTACAACTGAACTTCAAATTTTACAATACAATAATTGATCATTTATTTGGGGTCTCTGTTAAAGATTTGGTAATTGTTGAACAGATGTTAGCTGTACATGATACTGCCATTAGGGATGGAATTGAATATTAGAAATGAATGGAGGTAACTCTTAATCCTTGCAAGATAAGAGTTTGACTGTGTGATGGCTGTTATGTTGTTGTTTGCCTTTTCCCAAGATTCTGTTCAGGTGATAATTGCAAAGTCTTGTTTTAGTGAACAACAGAACACCCATTGCCTTGTATTACTTTTGCCCATGTGGTTATCTGTGAATAATATTGTATTGCTAAAATGCATAGATATTAATTTTATTTATAGGAACAATGCTAGGCATGTGATCAAGAGAGCCATAAGAAACCTAGTCATTTATAAATTTAAGTAAACATGCTTAAAAGTTTGTGTCGCCCTTTTCACAATAGTGCTCATCTCCCAAACTGAGCAGGGCTGTACATGACCATCTTGGCTTAAATTTGTGTTTACTAATCCAGTGTAGTACTTTGACGTGTAGTGGTAATTTATTATATAGGCTGGGGATATATTAAGCACCTGTCTCTTCTTTGAGTCTTGTTTATTTGTTTGTATATGCATTTAGGTCCCTAGTTATGTGTCTTGGAAGAGCCATTAGTTTTGCAAAGAAGGAGAAGGTCAAAGAGGATTGTGTTTTTCATGGCTTGTAAAACAAGACACAGGTCACCTCTGAGCTTGTCTACAGGCTAAGAAGTGCAATGAAAGTTGTATTAATCTATCAAGATAGTTGAAAGATTTAAGGCCTTTGATTTTCTTGGTAAAGTATCTCTGGGGTCTTTCTTGTTGAGCAATATATTTTGATTTATACATTCCAAAGGGGTGGTTGCATTCAATGATGCTTCTAATAAGGGAGAGTACAGTGGCAGGATGACTACTTTGGATCTTAAAGTCATTCCCTTGGAAATTAACCGAGCCATGTAGGATTTCCTGAATATAGCGGAAACATGATAATTGAATGAGAGAGAATTTTCCAGATCAGACAGGCACAATCATAAAAGATCTGGGTAGTTAAGTGTAGAACCATTTAAAACATATGAGGTGGGGACAACTTTTTTTTTATCAAAAACTACCACACTGAATGTTTTGGCATTTAACTTTCAACTGTTTTCAGTACAATACTTCAGCCTTTCCTGGAGCTGTCAAGTATCACTGGATGAGCAGACAAAAGTGCCCAGCTTGCAGTCTTCAGCAAATTTAGTCAACCACAGTTCTAGGATATTGGGCTGGGAACCAGCCTAGGAGTGAATTTCAAATTACCCATCCATTGGTCCAAGCTGCACTTAAATAGGGATAGAGACAAAGTCTGCTTCGTATGGATGGGGAGCCTGTTCCAGAGAATGGGAATTCTCTGAGAAACATATCTGTCTCTCCAACATGTCCTATTTATGTCGCAAGCACAATTTACTTGTTTTAATCTAGTAGTTTTAATTCTGTTTGTTTTGCAGATGCGCAAAAGGTTCATCAAAACAGGGTCCAGGGATGCCTTGTATGCCAGCAAAGATCACCTCTCAGAAGTCTATATGATACCAAGTAGAGAGACGAAGCTCTGAGGTGATCAGCATAGGACATTGTGTTTACTCCCTGTATTCCTTTTGTAAGGAACCTTTGTGGACATTCCAGTTGCTGCATATGTGTGGTCAGCTACATACTGAAGGGGGCATTATACTCTGTGATGGGTCTGATGAGGGTCTAGTACAGTAGTATGATGACCTCTCTGGACCAAGATATCATGCCCTTGTTTATACGTTTAGCAACACAGAAGGATTTTCTTACTACCTTGGATACATGTTGGTTAAAGGCTAGGTTGGTTACTATCTGCATAAGTTCTCAGATCCCTACCTAGTGAATCAATTTTTAAGGGTGTTTTATTTATGATGTAGTTACCCAAGGTGACAGACTTTCCAAAAGGCAGTATAATGCATTTATTGATATTGAGTTCTAAGCCATGACTTTGACAACAAACATTTGTGTATGTTAGACCTTCCTGAAGGGTGTTCTGGTCTTGCAGGGGATTGAGAGACTACTCCCAGTTTGCAGTCGTTTGTGGACTTAGTTAGCCAGAGGCCTTTGACATCCAAGTTGTAAATGCCAAAGAGGAGTGGAAATAACACAAAACCCTTGGGGACTCCACTGGTAACTGACCTCTAGCTATCCAGCATGTTATAAAGGGGTTTATACATGGTTCCATAAATTTGTTGACCGTGCCAAAGTGGGGTATTGTGTCAAATGCCTTAGCCAGATTCTCAGCAGGCAGTATAAACCATTTCCCCTTCACCATTGCATTAATGACCTTTTCAAAGAATTCCACCAGATTCAGTAAGTATGACCTTCCTTTGACAAAGAACTGGGATGGATCCAATGTCTGGAGGCCTCCTATGTCTTTGATTATTACTTTGATAATTTTTTCCATGGCTTTGCAAATAGGACTAGTTAGACTAATGGTTCTGTAGTTTCCAGGATATGTTGAAGGTCCTACCTTATGAACGGGGATGACGCAGTCCTCCATTTATGTGGCACAAAGCATGTTTTAAGTTTGTAGTTAAATAATGACTCCAGGGATCCTGATAAGTTGTATTTTAGACTATTCAGGAATCATCCTGTGATGTTTTCAGGGAACATTGAGGCCGTGTTCGTGGTTTTAGTGGCTGTAGCTAGTACATGCTCCCTAGTTATATTTGGAGGTTATTTTGGGGGGATGGGATGAAAGGTGGTTGAAGTTGGGACTGAATTTCTCCACGAACAGGTTTACTATATTGCCAGGCCTGTGGTTCTGTAGTTTCCAGGATATGTTGAAGGTCCTACCTTATGAACGGGGATGACGCAGTCCTCCATTTATGTGGCACAAAGCATGTTTTAAGTTTGTAGTTAAATAATGACTCCAGGGATCCTGATAAGTTGTATTTTAGACTATTCAGGAATCATCCTGTGATGTTTTCAGGGAACATTGAGGCCGTGTTCGTGGTTTTAGTGGCTGTAGCTAGTACATGCTCCCTAGTTATAGTTGGAGGTTATTTTGGGGGGATGGGATGAAAGGTGGTTGAAGTTGGGACTGAATTTCTCCACGAACAGGTTTACTATATTGCCAGGCCTAGTGAATGTGGCACCATTAATCACCAGTTCAGCACATGGCTGTGGTCTGCCCTTGAGGTTTCTGACATAGCTATTGATGTTTTGTTTTGTTTTTTTTTTTAACAATGTTACTGGCAGTTGAATATTGTGGCCAGCTTGTGTGACCTTTGTTACTGACCCTTTTGAAGACTTCTTTTGGGCAGTGACTGAATAGAACAAATTGACAGCACTTAAAAGGGGATGCAACCTCTTACTTGCTTTCTGCAGATGGATATATTGGGTTAAAAGATAAAAAAAAAAATACCATTGATGGAGGAAGAGCAAGAGCAGGACTGCAGTAGTGGAAGCCCGTAATGTACAGTTTACTGGTGTTTTCCTTGCATAAGCATATTTTTGGTTTCCTTCCCCGCAGAGTTCTATCTTTCCAATGTTTTCAAGATACTTGGTGTTTTTATGCCTGATTAGTGCATTTTGGCTAACAGTGTCAGATCTTCATAATTAAATATTTCTAGCACTGTACTACATCATGTAAACCTAAGAGGCAGGTTGTCAAACCGTGACATAGCTGTACTAGATTCTCCGGAACTCCTTACAAGTCTGTGATTGTTGTTTTCAGCTTCTGCCAGCCATTATATTCATTACTCACTGTTCTATTTTGAAACAAATGTTCTCAGACCTCTTATCTAGTACAACAAGACATTATTTCAGAGGCTATTGCTTTCTGTCACCATCTTCACATGCTTGCTTATACTGCAGTATAATAAATGCTGGTTAGAACTTGTGGATACACTTACTTGTGTTAATTCTGATTTATTCTTAAGATTTGCTAATGAAAACATTTCTGAATCAGTTACTTAATCATCAGGAGTTTTGGTTCTCTTATTTTGAAAAAAAAATGTCACAATAAATGATAATTTTTATATACGGCAAAAATCCAAGAACTGGATGCAGCAAGCATAATTAATTGAACTCTGTTACAGAAGATCAGCAAGTTTGTGCGATTCACATGCTGATTTACCATATGGCTGCCTGGTAGGTGAAGATTTTGATTAATGTTTTAGAGTTTTTTTTTTTAACTAAGTATAGGAGCTTGATACTGGGAATTATATTTCATGTTTTTTTGCTAAGGTAACATCAGCAAGGTAATATTTTCTCTCTGAGCTAAGATTTCATTTGAAAGCAACAAGCCAGGATGGATATGGCAAGTCATTATGTAAAATGTTGAAACTATCTAATTGTTCATATGTAATACACTCAATATTTATTTTTTGCAGTATATTTTGACTTGTATTAAGCTTCCTTACAACTTGAGTACAAAGTGAATGTGGGTCTATTTGGTGGAGATCAGCTTGTCTGTGTTGAACTCCCCAGTATCTGATTTCCTTAGGAAGTGTGCAGCAGTGGTGATTAATTTTTCACAGATTTCCCTTTTGCTTGTATCGGTGTGACAATGGAGTTAGTAAATACAAATTCAGAGAAGTAAAAGATATGCCCTCTTCCTTGCAGAAATGATTTCTTTTAATTTTTTGTCAGATTGAACTCCAAACCAGTTTGTGCTCAACGAGGTGGTTCCTCACCAAATTGCAACTTGACCAAATAGGCACATTATTACCTCATGGAAAAGACAGTGATTTTTGGAAAACTCAATGGATTTCACTTTAGTTTTATTCTTTGACTAGTCCCCTCAAGAAACTTTGGTTGGGAATGCTTGGATACAGTCCCTGGGACTCACTACTTTGAATAGTGTCTGCCTTAATGCGTCTTTAAATTGGATTAATGTACATCAGTATAACTACCCTAAAAGATAAGTCATTTGTACATATATATAACACCGTGTTAACTATTTGAAAAAGATTGGCATAGTTGTAAAATTAATCAAGTTATGTCTCCTCTTTCTGTTGATGATCACATCATTAGGAGACAGCTCAGGCCTCTACTGTGAATTTCTTCTTCTTTTGCTTACCATCAGTTGAGGTTTGAGGCTTACTGGAATACACAAGGGAGTGGATATAAACTTTGAAAGTGTTTTTGTTTTCAGAGGCCTTCTTGGCTGGTTTAATGATATGGCGACTAGGACAACTGTTGTGTTTTCACCCTGCAATGCTTTGCATTTTTTGTCTTGTTTATTTCATTGACTGCATGAGATCCTTCCACTGCTTAGTTCATCATTATGTGTCTAGGTTAGTAATGGTCACTGTGGTCCTTCTAAATTCTACCTGTATTGTGAACCTGTCATCATTTTCTTGTTGCTATGGCTATCATAGAATTAATTCCTATTAGAAGCAGAGTTTGAGACACCCAGTCTTATTTAGCCCCTCACAGCTTGAATTTGTTTTTGCAGGCTAAATTACATTCAAATTATTAAAGTATCCTTAAAATGTAACAGGCAGTATATAGTTTTCATTTTCTTTCCTTTTTTTTCCCCTTTGCATAGAGTGCAGGTTAGGCTTATAGGCCTGCTAGTCTTGTAAACAAATTGCTGGCAAACATGAAGGAAATTCTGGACCCAAATTACCTTTTCTTCTGTATGTTCTGTTACCACAGATCAGAACTATAAACACATCTACTGCAACGTTTTGCAGAGCCAGTAGTAGTGGTGCTTAAATATTGCACTTGGTTTTATTGACCTGTTTAAGAAAAAAAATATCTTTTCATGTTCTGTGGATGTATATATCATATCTATTCAGAAAAGAACACATCTATACATGCCTTATTTTTTTTAGATCTGTCATTGACTTAGTTATATACATATTTTTTTCAAAATGTTTTATATTTTTCATCTGTGTGTATGCTGTTTTCTTTTCTTGGTACATTACATTTGAATGACTGCATTTCTCTTACCTGGTGTATCTGTCTGCCTAATTTTCTTTAGTCTTATTTTGATATTCTATATAATTTAAGACAAATAAGCAAGCAGCTTATTAATGTTTACTAAATATCCTTGTCAGGAAGACAGCACATGATGCTTAATCAGATAGCAATGAGCCCTGATGAGTGAGCTGTAAAAAGTGTTAACAGAAAGCATCCCAATTTAAAGTTGTTGCATGTTACCATCCAAAACTAATACACAGCAAGAAGTTTTGTTTTTCTCACATATTTTCAGTGTAAGGAGGAGCTTAAGTAGCTGATGGAGAACAGACAGGTTGTTAAGAAGAAATGGAGTGAAGGGCAGCTTTGAATGAAGTCTTGCAAGGCTGCTAAAATGCACAAAGGTAAAACATTACCTAATATTGTAGGGTTTGCACAAGATTAAAATAGGTTTCTTCAAGAAGCTTTTCGAAATAGAGACTGAGGGTACTATGGCCAAATAGAAGGGAATGCTCTAATATTGCTTCACTGTTAGGTGAGGAAATCTCAGTGCATTATAAAATACCTAATATAGTCTTTAGGATGAGAAACATTAAGAAACACAGAAAATTACTAAAGAACACTGTTACAGTTTCCAAACTACAGAAACTTGTGTAAAGTTGGTCTCTGATGGCATGGAAAAATGGCCTTTTTTATGCAATTCACAACAGTTTTAATAGTGTCAGAAAATGCATCTAGGACAGTGGATAATAAAGCAGAAAGTAAGTGTTATAAACATTGTACTACTAAAGTGTTTAATAAATACTTTTTACCAGCAATTTGTGACAACACTCTAAGAAGGAATGCATAAGTCTGAATTTGCTTGGGTACTGGGCCAGAGAACTTTACAGAAGCATAAGATGCCATTAGTATGCAGGTTGCTAGCTTTCAGATAATTTAGATTTTAGCTAAAAAAGGCAAATTTATCAGTGTTATGTGAGGATTTGCTGCTTAGAACTGAATGTAGACGTGTCAAAGCAGTGTGTGTATACATGTTGTTTATGTGAAGGGAAGTGCTTGAAACTCATCATTATGGAATTAGTGTAGTTGAGCTCACCATTTTGTAACTGGTACAGCAGCAAATGTATGAGCGTCTACTGCCTTCATCACTTTTGTGATGACTAAAGATCAAAGGTTATTCTATTTTTATTTAATTTTTGCATGTGGAACTCAACTAGAATGAGCGTGTGTTTTCCCTTGCAATAGTATGCTTCCTGTATTTCTGTCTACATATTCTTTTCCACATTTTGTAATTAATTATAAAGTTGTTCTTGGGAGAAATAATTAGAATGCTGAAGTCCAAACTGTTAAGAAATTTAATTGAATTTTAATCTGCTTTCTTGCCATATACAGTGAAATGCGCATGTGCGCACACAGACACACACAGACACACACACACACACACACACACACACACACGTTTGTAAGGTTTTAAATAGATGGCTGAATACCTTGTGATGCATCAAAGTAGAGGAATAATGGAGACACTGGATGGAGATATTGTGTTGAGTTCCTTTTGTACATATTTTTGTACTGTAATTTTGTTCTGTAATTAAGCTTGCCTGCTTATGCTGAATCTTACAATTTAAATTGTTTCAAAGTACTTCAGTAAATCTGTCAGATTGCTCTGTAAGGGACATGCTTTATGATAGCAATGCAAGATGGTCAGTCTTAAAAAGCTCTCCATAAGTACTACTTTGAATTTTAAATTATGCTCACATGTAATGTAATACTCAGTGCAGGGCTGCCTTCCATCCAGTCAAATGGAGAAAAATGACTAACATAAGGAATGTGTTATTGATGCTTTATGAGAAGATGCATTTTTCTCTGTAGGAAGTATGATAAAAAGTAACAGCTTAATTATTTAAGGGTTCCTTGAAAAATCTGCTTTCTACAGTACTGCATCATTTAGTTAGAAATTATGAGCTGGTTTATTTAACGGTGTTCTTTTTATAACTTTACTTTGAGTGTCTCTTATTAGAGGCCTTTCACATACTCTGAAATTTAAAATGATTTTGCGAAGAAAGTTACTCTGGAGTTTTCAAATATATTTTGCTCCCAAGCTGATATTTCAGTTAACACATGCAGTGTCCACAATAATGTTTAAGATTCACTGTCTCTGTAAAGGATTTAAGCAAAAATTCACTTGCTTAGTGTTATAGAGTACAGGAGCCTTATATAGCATTTTGATGTATTGAAAGTATATACTGATATTAACATTTCCCATTGAGACTGGATACACCCTTTCATGACAGCATTTTATGCCTTTTCCTGTCTTCAGAATTGTGTTATTCCATTACCTGTGGCAGTTGGTGTTCGCAATCTGTATCATTACTGAAATAGTAGCTCCCTGGGTTAAAATACTTTGAGATTTCATATCACGTATTCTCAAGGAAACCGGAATGTCCTCAAAAGTAGAGGTTTTGTAATTATTTTGCACACACACTTTTGTGTTTTGGAAAGAAAATTCTGTTGGGGTACAGTTTGGTTCTGGTTGGGAAGCTTTTCTTGTTTTCATCATTAACACAAGCAATTTCTCTTGCAATACTACAAAATCAACAGCTGTACATGCTATATATTAAGTTTGTGTCTCAACAGAAGCACGTATCTATTGTGAAATAATACATCAGCCAGATGCCCCCCCCCACACACACACACACACAAACACACAACAGTCACTACTTCTTTAGTGTCTTTGAGAAAGAGTTTTAAAAAATATATTTCTATTTTCATCCACTTGCAAAATACATCTACATGTAATAGATATGTATCAGACATCGTATGTTGCTTGTTAAAAACTTATAGTATGGTAAATTTGCCAACAAGAAATTAGTGGATAGTGCCATGTGAGTTAGAGAATAGTACCATATGGAAATTAGCATTGTAGAGACTGATTTTGACTGAAAAACAAAGATCCTATTTAGAACACAGATTAATTCGCAGGGCAGAATCCGGAAAATATAGTAAGTATGGTTAAAGACGAAGATAAATGAATTTAATTTGTTTTCTTCCTTGTATAGAATAGTGCAGGTTCTTGAGTGAATTTACAGGGCAAAAGTTACAAATAGAACATAACCAATGTACATAACCAATGTTTATATTTAACTTATTTACTAATGTCACTAAAATTGTCACACTTATTACCAATTAAAGATAAAAAGATGTATCTAATTGCATGACCACATTTTCTATTTACATGAAAACCTTTCTATAAATCAGTGGCTCGATGCACATTGAGCTAGTGACTTTTTTCCATGTAATGAGTTCAGCCTTTAATTGTCATTAATTTCAGGAGTATGTTCAGAAAATAAACAATGACCAGTTTTTGAAACCATAATAATTTGTCATAACTATTTTAAAGCTGCATTTTTGTTTCAGAAGTTCATATGAATGTGTGTGTGTGTGTGTGTGTGTGTGTGTGTGTGTGTGTGTGTGTGTGTGTACAAGGAGGCACACTCTTCTACTTTTTCTTGTATTAAATTTGAAGCTATCAAATATTTCCCTTTTGAAAAAGTCTGCCTTGCACTTAATCATATACAAATGCTCAATTACAAAACAGCACCTTGCAGTAAAAATAAATTCCCTGGGCAATTATGTCAATGCTCTGTATGAGTTATTTAACATTTTTCAAGGAGGCTTTAAATTGTATAGAATAGTGCAGCTTGGATATTGTAATTGTTCTCTATATGCAGCATATTTTTGGAACTCTAAAATGAAAATGCAACACTCTTCTATTATTATTTTAATAATAATCTTTTTTCCCCTGTTGCGTGGATTATTTGTTTATGAACCTGGTTATTTCAGTTAGGGCTCAGAGGTAATTTCATGGTTTATAGCATTTATTTCCAGACCGTTAATGAGGAAAAATATTTTTTTTATTACAGAAAATAGGGAATCTTTCTTTATATTTTTGTTTTTCATTTTGTAGAGTTTCAACAAATGTATAGCAGCAGAAACAACCAGAGGAAAAAAATATAATTTCCTCACTAGGGAAATAAGTATATTGTGTAACTCATAAAAGCTTTTGTTTTGTAAGGTAATTTGAAAATATACAACCAAGATGAGCTATTTATATTGTTCCAAATAAAATATTGAGGCATTACTCTATTTTTAATTTGCATTCTCAGAACCACTTTATTGAGAAGAATAATTACATATATTACCTTTATTTACAATAATTTGCTTTAATTCTGGACAGACTTAAAAGTGAAAGGTGTCCATGGTCTATGTTTTCACTTGTCTTTCTTGCATACTTGAAGTACCAATTCATTAACAAAATATGAAGGAGACAAGTACATCATCTCCATAGAAAAAAGATCACTACATCATTTATCAGCTTTAAAGACGCCACTGGCAATTCTGTCTTTCAGGAAATTTTCATCTAAGTTTTGCTTTTAAACTTTGAAGTTGCATTGTCCACAAGCAATGTCAGTGAAAAAAGAATTCATTCTACAGCTTAATTCAACATATTGCTGTATCTTTTCAGGTCACTGCTATAGGAATATCTAAGAATAGTATTTTACTAAATGTCTGTTCTTCATTTGTAGAGACATAGCTCTCAACCTCTTAGCACAAAAGATCTGGACAAAGCGCCAAAAATAGGGACAAATTTTAAATATTGCTGTTATAAACTTGTAAAGTTGCTAGAATAAAAAATCTTGTGTTGCCATGCATTTTTTGAAGGATATGACATCTGAAAAGCAAATGCCTGTCATTATTTAGTGAATTCAGTCCTTACTGATTTGCCACAAAAATCCAGAAAACCACAAATGTTATGAGGAACAAACCAAAAATATGAGGCGAAAATCTGGACAGTTGAGAGTTGTGTAGTGATACTGTTGCTCTTTATGCATTATTTGTTCTTACCCATGGTGTTTGTTACTGTTAGAAAATTGGTTTTGTAAGTACTGACATCTTTTCTGTAATATAATCACTGTGTTGTACTATGGTGAGCACTGATTTTCCCATAATCCCAACACCGTTACTTTTGCATAAAACTCATTTTACAAAAGCATTAAACGGTGTAAAGGAAAAAGAACAGCGTCTGTAAGACAGCATGTGACACATAATTGTATCAGCTTTGACCATTTCCTTTTAAAGAAATGAGCAGTTAAGACTAATACTAGGGCATGTGTTCAGATGGTATATATATATATATATATATATATATATATATATATATATATATATATATACTAGTGCTAGGAGGTAAAATGGGTTTGTTTATTTACTTGCATTATTTGCAGATATTTTGCTTAAATGCTGATTTGCTGTTGCTTTCCATTTTTGACCATGCATGATAAATTCAATTATACTGCATGAATTAAAGCAATAATACAATTTGTTAAGAACATGTCATTTATTTCCTGTCAGGCAGCATAAGTCTGACAGCTCATGATTTCTGAACTTTCACCCTTTTTGGTTCAACACATCACATATTTATTACACAGTAAGTTATTAACTACTTCAGGGACAGAATTATATTGATTTGAACCAGTGAAGGTTGACATTAGTGGCATCTGTATTGTGACAGAGGTTAACTAAGGTAGACAAATTTGCCTGACTGCAGTGTTGAAAACTGACCATATAGTATCATATTATACACGTTTTATTCACTATAACCTACTCAAAATTGCTAGCCAGTCAAGGCCAGGTAAACACAGGTGTTGAATATGCAGGATGGGTAAATGAGTAAATATGGAGAATACTGTGAAACCAAATGGTAGGGGAACTCATAAAACATTTTTCATGCGGTGTTTGGACACAGTTATGATTTTTTGCAGTCTATGAAACATACTGGAAGCTGCAATACATTTACACTGTTTTAATAAAGATAGTGTACAAAAATTTTAACTCAGTTTTGTAGTGCTTATATTGCTTACAAAGAATCCATTAGTGTTCATGAGACAGAAGTTACTCATCGGTAACTGGCAGATATCTGTGTCTGTATGTAAATATATTGTGTTGTAGTTTTATGTGCTTTTCTTTCTGGGATCAGTATTACAGTTTTTGCTTTATTTCAGTGTTTCCCATTCTTATCTACAGATCAGTTTAGAAGTTCCAAGCTATTCTGGTTTTAGTCCCACTAGGTATACTAAAACTTCTGATGTGTAAGAAAAACATATACAACTCTACCATTGTTTTTCCAAATGTCTTGAGTTGCCACTGACTTCAGATATTAGTATAATACTCAAAGCCGAAAGACACAACAACAACTCAAGTATGAGTAATGTGACTACAATAAGATCAGTGTACAATTCGATGTGCAAAGTAAACCTTTGGGCAAAATAAGTTTTATTTTTTGCTATTAATTTTTTTCTTACCAGTGTTTTTTTTTTTAATTTGTAGATTGGTAGAACACAGAATAACTTGTGTTAGCTCCAACAAAAAATCACAAAGTGCTGCTTTTTAACTTGAACTCTAGTAAAATTTGTATATTTTTGTAATCCTGTAGTAAGTAACATTGTTAGTAGTAAGCCTTCTGTTTCTATTTCCAAACAGTTCAGAAAGATATTAGCTTGAGATATTCATTAGTGGTGGTTCTGTTTAAACAAATATTGTATGGAGTGTCGCAACGATTTTTGCTCAAAAATACTAAAACTTCTAATGAATCTTCTCACAAGGAGTTTTGCCCACATATTCCAGTCTCTTCGTTTATATATTACAAAACCTAGGATTACTGTTCCCCAGGGTAAGTAGCAAACTCTGTTTTGAACTTTTTTTTTCAACAAACCACTTTTATTTCATCATCAACATGTTTACAAACAATGCAGTCCACATGCATGATGCACATTATCAATATACCGGTGACAGTGCCCTAAAGCTTGTATTTATCTTTCATATTCTTTCTGTTTCTTTTTTTTCTCAAACATCTTTATTGAAGTATCACTTGTGACATAGGCAAATTTACATTCTTATAAAAGTAATCAAACTATATTCAAAAATTATACTTCACATATATTGCTATATATCATATAATATAAGCAGTATTATTTAAACTATTCAATTCCTGCCATTTTTTTAAACAAGAAACATCTTTATTAAACCATCACTTACTACATAGACAATCATACAGTTATATAAATGAAAACAAACCACACCGACACAATCCTAGTTGCAAGCATTTTACATCACAAACCATACTGACACACTCCTAGTTACAAACATTATACATCACTTATAATCTACCCAGTCTTTCTCACTTATGTAGCTCATTTAAGTCCTACCAACTTTTAGGCCTCATACATTCCTTGTATGTATTGTTCCCACAATTCCCATCTTTTCCTATGTAGTTTGCTCCTACCCTTTCTAAAGATTTCAGTTCCAGTTGTTTTATCTCTGTTACTATATCCACTGCTTCCTGTATAGTTGGTTTATATTTAGATTTCCATTTTCTAGTAATTGATTTTTTAGCAACCCCCATTATTAAACACAGCAAGACCTTACTATGTCTAGGCAATTCTGATACTGTATCATAGCTAAATCATCTCCCTCATCACACCAATCTGCCTGCCCAGCATCTCCAGCAGTGCATCCTGCAGGGAATCCTTAAAGTCCACCAACTCACCACACTCCCAGAAAATATGCTCCTAATTACTTCTTTCTTCCCCTTCACACCTCCAACATTTACTGTCTGCCTGAGGAAAAATTCTCTGGAGTCTACTTAGGGTCTAAAAATATGTATGTAAACATTTCCAGGTAAAAATTCTAAATCTTCTAGATTTTGTTGCACATTTGGGAGACATACATAAATCCTCCCATTGTTTCTTTGTGAATACCTTATCCAATCTCTCTTCCCAATCCTAACCTGCTCTGATTGATTGTTATAATTATCATGCGATATTTTATATGCTGTGCTAATTATTCCTTTTTTTAATGGCAGCTTTTGTTCTAGATTCTGTTAAAAACTCTACCAGTGCTGGTCTTTTATTTAGTACCTCCTAATTTTTCTCTTTGCCTATACTGTGATATCAATCCCTAACCTGCAGTCCAAATAAATTCTTCACATCTTCCCATTCTGTCATCTTTCCCTGTCTAGTTATTTACTGTGAATACCTTGGTTCCTTTGCCTGTTTTCTTCAAAAAATGCCAGCCCCCTCTTGCCTGTTGTCTGTATCCCTAACTGCAGTCATCCCTATCGGCAGGATCTCCTTTCTCCATTCCCATGTTGGTTTAGTTATTAGGATAATTTCTGCTACTTTATGGATATAATGAATCCTGGTAACTGCTCTGTCCTGGCGTTCCATGCACCTCCTGCTCCTCTCTTGTTTAAATATACCTGCTGCATTTTTTTACTGAAAATATAACTCTGCTGCTTTGCCTCTCCCTCTGGACTGTACTTTGCGATCTGAAGCTTTGGAGGTCTATTACCTGCCCCCACCATCTTCCACTACAGAGCTGCACTAGTTATCAAAACCTTGTTTAAATATACCTACTGCATTTTTTACTGCTGCTTTGCCTCTCCATCGAGACTGTACTCTGCGATCTGAAGCTGTGGAGGTCTACTACCTGCCCCACCATCTTCCACTACAGAGCTGCACTACTTATTAAAACCTGTAGGTATTGGTTTTTCATTAAAGCATCTTACTTGTTTTGAGTGAATAGTGTGCATGGATGCTAAGGCCTGCCATAGACCTCCCCCTCTTCTTTGCAACTGACTTAAAATTAACAGCATCTTATAATTAACGGTCAACCCTGACTTTCCTCCTGATTTACTGTTCGCTATTGCCCATAAGTCGCAGTGGTGCTGCCAGTCACAGTTAAATATAATCATACTTTAACCAATACGTTACCTACTCTAGTTCACTGTTTCAGTGCTTTGCTGAGTTCCTTACTTTGTGGAGTTGATTCAGCCTGCTCCGTTTGCCCTCACTATCGCTTGAGCTCACTTCGCTTCCACCCTGCCCCTTATCCCACCCACCCTGCGTATACCCAAATTTATTCATAACCACAATCACCTGACTTCCCTAACACCTCCCACCAACCTATCGCATCATCCTCCAACTACTCCTCCCCTCTCCTTTCACCACCTGCTCATTAATTTGTTCTGCGGTGCTCTGCCACATCACACTATCCTTTCTCCCTCTAATAACTCCCAAACCAGATAACTTAACTCCACATATGCTACCACCAGTTCTCCTCTCCCTAGGCTACCATCAAACTTCCTACCACTCCAGTATCACTAACCACAATCACCTAAACTCCCCCACGCTAACCTTTTCAAACACTCACCACCATAATCACATATAAATTTCACCTACCATTTTCTGCCACACCCACTTTGAGCTCACTAAGCTCACCTACAAAGAAAGGAATTATAAAAAAACTACCCAGTTTACTCATTCACAATATGATCGCCAGTTACCTACATACACTGACCACTGCTACTAGCCAACTTGCACTCAGTGGTGACATCCACCCTAATCCAGGCCCCTCCACTACCACACCCACAACTACAAACTTACATGGACCTAATATCCCTTGCAAGCAAAAAAACTCTGACCTATTAATACTCAGTATAAACATCTGTAGCATCATGAATAAAATTGAAGAGCTATATGCCTCTATATCCTTCTATAACCCTGACATTGTACTCCTAACCGAGACCTGGATCAAGCCCCACATCAAAGATACCACCATAGACCCTCCTGGCTACAACATCCTTAGATGTGATCGAATAGCTAAAAGAGGCGGGGGTATTGCCCTACTTTACAGGCACAACCTTGCTGTCCAAGAAATACGTAAAGGTATCCCCACTGTCGGCTATGCAGAAACCCTGTTTGCAAATATAAAATTAAACCAGCAGAACCGACTCAACATTATAAGTGACTACTTACCACCAGGCGACAGTATTGCCTCTCTAAAGTCCATTTTACATTGAACTTCCACCACCCTCCCTCAGGAGACACTTATTCTGGGGACTTCAACATTGATTGGGCCTCTATCATGTCATCCCCACCCTCTCCAAGTACCACTTAAACCAATTTAACTTCACACAGCTTATCCAAACCCCCACCCGTATAGACAAATCCACCAAAAAGGAATCCATATTAGACTGGATCCTAGCCAACAAGCCTTCATCTGCCAGCATATCTGGTACACTACCCGACTCCCTCAGTGATCACCTACCCACAGTCATACTAAGACAGCACACAAAACCCATAAAACCCCCATCCTACGTTCTATCCGTAGTTCCAAAAATTTCCTACCAGACCAATTCATCAACACTTTAAAAAAAAAAATTGGTCATCTCTTAAAACTCTACCATTAGATGAAGTTGTGGAGTACTTTAATACTACCTTCTTAGGTATCCTTAATCTTATGACCCCCACAGTGTATAATTCGTGCTAAAACCAACCCAGCCCCCTGGATCTCAAAGGACACCAGATCCCTACTCAAACAACAAGGCATAGCTTGGGCAACCTGGCATACCAACAAAACAAGTACGAATCAACAATACTTCCTAGAGCTCAGAAACAAAAAAACAAATGTACAATGACAAAGTTATTATATCCAGCTACAAAAAACTCACTACAACAATCCACAAAAATTCTGGTTCGCTATCAATCACATACCCCAACTAGGCAAAATCACCTCCCCAAACCCTAACGTTGAAGAAAGTAATGACAAAATTCAAATTCATTAAGACACTCAACGTAAGCGCTTTCGGGTGAAGTACCCTTCATCAGTACTTCACCCGAAAGCTCTTACATTGATGCCTTAATAAATAACTGGTATTTTACAACATGGTGGTTCAAATTTTTTCATTACTTTCTTCACTTGTTTTGGTTGCTGAATTCAAGCATTTAGTGTTCTCGGTTCTGATTTGAACATTTTAAACCCTAACATTGAAGGTGATAGCAATTATATTGCCACCCAGTTTAATGACTATTTCACTTCCTCCATCCAAAAGTTATTCAACAATTTCCCCACATCTACTACAAATACTCCCAAAATACAAAACTCTCACCATAAGACCAACACCCAATTCTCTCTTAAACCATTTCAAACTGACCCAATTCATAAACACCTTGCCAAATTGAAACCCTCCACTCTCGCTACTGATAAACTCCCGGCTGATTACCTCATGATTGATGCCTCTGCCATTGCCTACCCTATTTCCATACTCAATAGATCCATAGCTGAACACACTGTCCCCTCTCTCTGGAAAATTTCTTAAGTCGTTCCCCTGCACATAGGCGGTTCCTCGACAGAACTTGTATATTATCCCCCCATAGCTATACTATCTCTCCTATCAAAAATCTTAGAGAATTTGTACACACCTAACTACTGAATCATCTTCTTCAGTATAACCTGGTATCAAATTCCCAACATGGATTTCATCCAAACCATAGTACCACCTCTTATATCCTTTACTGACCATGTCAGCCAACAAAGAAATCTCGGTAACTTAGCATCTCTTGTCTTTCTAGACCTGTCAAAGGCATTTGACACAGTATCCCACTGCAGATTACTATCGACTCTCTCTGAACTCAGTCTGGATAACTCCTCTCTACTGTGGTTTAAAAAATTATCTGTCCCCCCGACAACAAGCTGTTAAATGGCATAACTCTTTCTCCTCTCTCCTCCTAGTGGGACAAGGTGTTTTGCATCAATCCATTCTTGGTCCCTTACTATTTTCCATCTTTACCAATAACCTCCCCTCAGCTACCCAACAAACTAATATAGTACAGTATGCTTATGACACCACCCTTATTTGCTCAGCCCCCTCTCTACAATTACTCCAAGATAGAACCCAGCAAGCCTTTGCTAGTATAGAAAAATGGCTAAATTCCTCCCAAATCATACTAAACCCATCTAAGACCCAACGCGTGATCTTCCACCCATCCAAAACTTTCACCCCCACCTCACAATTCTCAATAACATCCTCCAGCAATACCCTTATCACACCAGTAACTCAAGCCAAGCTTCTAGGTGTAACTATTGACCAAAACCTAAAATTCGACAAACATGTAGCGCTAACAATTGCCAAAGTTCATAAAAAACTAGGTTCACTATGTCGCTGCAAGAGCTTCCTTACACAGGAATCCTGAATCACTCTCTCTAATTTCCATTTACTCTCCACCTTAATATATGCTTCCCAGTTCTAACTAACCTAAACAAATCTGACCTTCTGAAACTATCTACAGTACCTGCTACAATAAAATCTCAAAATTTGCAACCAGTGCTAAGTTTCATTCTCACCATGGCTCTGAAACTAGGATGGTTAGAACTCCCTAAACTACTGGTCTGCTCACCTTCCATAATACTGCATGTCAGCTAAGATCTTCCAATACTGCCCTGCTAACTGTTACCAGTTGCTTACATAGCTCTGGCCAATCTCTTTATTCCTTTGCAGTAGCTAAGGCCTATAACTCTCTACCCCCTGACATTAGATGTCTAAATAGTAAACATACTTTCAAATACCTATTAAAAGATCTCGTATTCAAAACTTGGATATGTTCCTGTACAGAACCAGACCAATTTTACCTGTTCCTGACTTTCAACATCCCTAGATTACAGATGTACTGTGTAGTTTCACTTAGTGCATAGTACTGTGAACCAGGTGTTTAAGCCTACTTTATAGTTATGATTTCTAGTTTATGACTCTGTTTAGCTATGGAAACTTCTTTTTGAATTTATGTTCAAGCAGTTGTATATTTGTTGTATAACACCTTGTTTAATTGTTTCTCAATATTCTAACCACTGTATGCTGCATCATTTTAAAATTCTGATTTTACTCTTTTTATATGTTCCGTGCTCTTTGTGCAAAATAGCTATGTTTATATAATTTTTTTATTATTTTTATTATTTTTTTATAATTTTTTTACTATATATTTGGAGCTTTTCTCCCTGGGCCACCTCTGAAAATGGTCACCACGTGTCCAGTTGGGCTAACACGGTCAACAAATGGAAAATAAATAAAAATAAAATAAATAAATATTCTGCGTGATTATTGTTATTCTCCTTAAAGACCAGCATCCAAAATCCCAGTCTCTCCTTATTTTTTGACCTTCCCCCATGTTTCATCATCATCCCTTTCCACTTTGAATTATAGTTTTCTGCTTGTGCTATGTATAGGAGGCTTAACTGTGTAGCCCTAAAATGCCCCTTCAAATTGGGTAATCCCAAACCACCCTGTTCTGCTAGAAGAATCAGCTTATCCCACTTGACTCTTGCCATCTTCCCCTCCAAAAAGTCCTTCAGGTCTCTATTAATTGCTACCCACAACTTCTCTGGTTGATAAAAATATGCCTGACCTGTGTATAAGACTAAAAGGACTAAAAACATTTTAATTGCTTGTATCTTACTATCCATATCCATATTAACAAAGCTTCCATTTTCTCAGTTTTGTATCATTTTTTATTTAAACTCCTACCGCATATCCTTGGCTGCCACACTAGAATAATTTTTAATTAATACTCTTAAATATTTCATTTTATCATGTCCCCATAAATGTGTGTATTCCTGAACCAGTTCATCTCTGGGTACATAATTAACCGCTATTGCCTTTGTTTTAGTTTCATTAATTTTGTATCCAGAAAAGATCTGAAACTTTCTCAAAATGTTCCACAATACTGTAATGTCTTTTTCTGGTTTTGTCGGCTACAACATATCATCATCTGCATATAAAACCAGCTTTTCTTGACTGCCGTGCCAGTTATATCCTTGAATTTCTGAATCTTTTATTTTCTTTGCCAATGGTTCTAAATATAATGCAAATAATAAAGGGGAAAGAGGACACCCCTGCCTGGTTCCTCTGTTCAAGCAGAAATTATCAGAGAGGATCTCACCTACTTCATTTTTCGCCTCCGATCCCTCATACATTCTACTAATCAACCTTACAATTTTTTCAGGAAATACAAATGCCTTTATTGCCCTGCTCATAAAGTCCCAGCCTATTCTGTCAAATGCTTTCTCTGCATCAAGACCCAACAACAGCAATGATATTTTCTTACATTCTGCTTCCCTCTGGATCATCAGTGTTCTGTTAATATTGTCATATGTTTGCCCCCCTTCACAAAACCACATCAATCCATATCTATCAGTTGTAGCAGTACTTTTGCCATTCTTTTAGCCATTATAGGCATGAACACTTTATACTCATGGTTTAGTATTGAAATAGGCCTGTATGAAGATGGATCTGATGGATCTTTGTCCTCTTTAGATATTACAGCTACCACTGCTTTCTTCCAGGACGGTGGTGCGTCTCCTCTTAAGATACTGTTAAACACAATCTTCTAGATGTTTATCAGTTTTTTTCCCTTCTAGCTTCCAAACCTCCACAGGAATGCCATCTATTCCTCAGCATTTTCCTGTAGATTGGTTATACATCACAATTTTTATCTCATCTCCTCCTATCCTAACTGTTAGTAATTGAGCCTCATCTACCTCTAATGTTGGCATATTTAATTCTTCCATAAACATTTCCATTTGTATTTTTTCTTGATTTTCATATTTCTCTGCTTTATAGAGACTCTCACAGAATTTCCAAAATATTTCTATTACCTTTACAGGATCTCTTGTTACCTTCTGGAATATTGTGGAATATTACCATCATTACCATCAATTGTAAGTGTAATATTACCGTTCTCTTAGAATTCTGGAATCTCATATTGACGTACTACTGTTATGTTACTGTGCAGATTGAAATGCATAATCTATACAACAGAAGAAAAGTATCACTATTTGCATAAAACATCGGAGAATACATCCACATGTATGGATAACCACATTTAGGTGATATATTATTTTATATATGTGTTGTATGTAAGTGCTTTATGGGGGAATTTTTAACATATAGAGTATTTAGAAAAGAATTTCTTATGTTGGAAGTTATTACAGTTAACTAGGTATTTTGTTTTTACATATAGGAAAATGATTATATTTTAACAGTATATGACTAGTGTATAAGTTATGTGTTATTTTTATGAAATATATAGAATGTAATATCATGAAATACATTATTATATTTTTTTAAATAATGATAAAATGAAGTTAATAAGTAGATTGGATGATTGATGTAAATGGCGGGCTTTTTGGATATAAAATGGGGAGAAATGTTAACATCAATGTTCTGAGGAAGTCTAGTATTCTAGATGAAAGCGCTCAACATCATTGTAGCATCTTCGTTTGGTTGGAAATAAAGGAAACTACTGTCTTGGTATCCAGTTGTCCTGTTTTTCGGTGCTTGTGCATTACTTGAGTTGGTTGTTGCAACAGGACATTCATTCCTCATTAGTCGTTGCTGTTCCAGTATGGATTCCTTACAGGATGTTTCTGATGGTGGTACTCCAGTAACAAGGGAGGAAGTGAATAAATTGCAATCGGAGATGGCCATTATTAAAGGGGAGCTCACCCGTTTAATTGAACTACTTACTCCACATCCTGGTTCTCCCAAGGCGTCAGGGAAACCAACAACTACCGTCAGGGCGTCATCCCATTCCTCAATAGGCCCAGCGAGTGACGAGGAAATCCCCAACGGTCAGGCAAGAACCTCGTCCCCATTTTTGTTCAGCTGTACGCCGAGGAAGGAAGCGCATCAAACGGTGGATAAACGACCCATTCCACTTAATTTTTCAGCAGCAGTGGACACCGCAGGAGAGGACATATATTTTATATCGGGAGCGAAACCCAAACGACACCCGCCGGAGCGAACATATGCAACCAAAGAAAAAACTAACGTGAATACACAGACAACCAAAGGTACTGTTCAACAGTGCTTCCGACCAGGCAGGTCGGATGCACAAGATATATATAATGTAGAAGCATTTCTAAAAGTGCCGTTTGCATTTGGTGACAGCAAAAATGCTAGAAGCAAAAGTACGGATGATGATAAACAATACACCTCACTTAAACAAATGATATATGATTTTGGGAATAAACTCACCAAAATCAAAGCCCTACAAGTTGACAATTTATATCTCCGTAAATGCATAGAGAATGACATTGTACCTATGGGGTTACGGTTCTTTAAAGAACCCATAGGTGTTGATATGAATGTGGACAATATTAAGCAATGTAATATCATGTTCAATGCATTTGGAAAGCAGTTTATGGAATTTTTAGTAAATAATAATGATTTAAAGTTGGGCATTCTTCTAAGTGAGGTAGAAAGTTTAGATAGATTCATAAGGCAGGATGTTTTATTTATGCAATGGGAGAAACTTTATTATAAACAATATGATTATGCTGAGAATAATAGCAAAAGAATATTTGAAAGAAAGTGTAAAAAAATGGAGAGGGATAAGCAGCAATATGAGAGAGGGATTGCTTATAGATGGAATACAACAAAAGGTAGAGGAAATATGAGAAACAGTACGAACTATGAAAAACAGGAAATGGCTTACAATGAAAAATATGATGATATTTTTTTAGAAGAAGGAGAGAACAACAAAGGGAAAGTGGGGAAGTGGAAGGGAAAGGAACAATACAAAAGGAACAGGTTCAGGAAGTGGTAGGGAACTCGACATGTATACCATTGAATAATACGTCAATAAATGATATAAGGATAGCTGACATCTATTATTCTAGTGATGAGATGACCATACATAACACCACTTCAACTGTAGGTGGGGTAAAAATATATAATTATACCACACACGAGGTTAACCCTGAACTTTTGAATATATTTGCCAAAGGTATGAAGTACATACCGGATAAATCTTTTGATTTATTGGATACTTTAGTAGAGGTGAAACTATTCCTTAGAAAAATAAATCTTGGGGTATTTTTTCATGATAGCAGACAGCAGGTAATAAATGCAGGTTTACTACGTAAAAAGAGTTCCTTTACCCCCCCTATGGCCAAAACTATAGAAGCCTATGAAAATGTAATTTATAAAGAAATTTATAAGCTTCATAATAAGCACAAATATAAGAGAGGTGATAACTTGGCAGTACAACAGATACACACAACATTAGATATATTGTGTGATAACAACATCCGTATTATGACAGCGGATAAAGGGGGAGGCATAATATTGTATGATCAAGAAAAATATATTAACAAAATGTTTGATATATTGAACAACAGTATACAATATGAAGTCTCCTCTTTAAACCAAGTAAATATAGCACACAGGAGAATTGACTCCTATTTGGAAGAATTTCTGTTGGATAATAGGATAGATGAAGAACTATATAGATATTTAAGGGTGGAATTCCCTGTACTAGCAACCATAACCGGAATACCTAAAGTACATAAAAACCCACTAGATCCCCCTTTCAGACCCATTATTTCGGGGAGTTTGAGCAAAACATTCAAACTTGGTAAATATGTTGATAGTAGATTAAAACATATATACAACACAGTACAACATATTATGAAGGATTCATGGGCATTCTTGGGCATATTCAAGACAGAGATATGGAGCCCTGAGGTAATATTTGTCACCATAGATGTACAGGACTTATTCTCCTGTATTCCCAAGAATGAAGGGCTCAACAGCTTCATAAACAGTTTATGTAAGCATAGTGGACTGGACCAAGAGGAAATTTCATTGCTCACTTCCTTCATGGATATAGTATTAGACAACAACTATATCTATTATGAAGGAGAATATTACAGACAGAGTAATGGTGTGGCGATGGGAGCAGCCTGTGCTCCCATGTACGCCAACGTGGTACTCTTGGATTGGGAGGAACAACATGTACACAATTCCATATGGATGGAAAATATCAAAACATATGTACGATACCTAGATGATATTTTCCTGCTTTGGGCTGGGAATATTGAAGAACTGACTAGATTTGTTGACTATATTAATGGTACGACCAGTTATCTAAGATTTACATACCAGTTTCATCACAGGGGTATTAATTACCTGGATGTATATATATACAATGATGGACACACATTTCAATCTAAAATTCACAGAAAGGATACATACAGCAATGGATTTTTACATTTTGATAGTGCACACTCATATCAAGTTAAGCATAACATAGTTAAAGGCCAATGTATAAGGGCCGAGAATGACATCAGTAAGGAACAAATGGAAAAGGAATTGTCCTTTATAGGAGGTTTATTCTTAGAGAAGGGATACCCAGTGGACATGATTAGAGACATCACAACATATGTATTACAACAATGGGGGCAACAATACATACCCCTCTTAGGAATAGGGATAACTAACAAGAAGGATAGAACTGTTAATAGTGACGAATATAAGAAAGCATGCATATTTAAATATGGAAAATACACGAATGAAATTAAGGGAATTATCACCAATAACTGGAACATATTGACAAGTGATCCAATAATAAAAGAAAAGATACCTAACAAACCACAATTTGTATATAAAACAGGAAATAACCTGAAAAGAATTATACAAATAAAATATAATAAAAATCAAAAGAATAAGGCAAACAAACTAGGGACCAAGAAATGTGGTCATTGCAATTATTGTAAATATATCTTTGAAGATATAAACATCAAGTTAAACAACACAACACACACCAAAATCACATTCAAACATGGGAACTGTCTGACGAAACATCTGATTTACTTGGCTATATGTGATACCTGTCAGAGCTATTATGTGGGGAAAACGGATCGTTTTCTTAAAAACAGAATCTATGACCACTTATATTGTATTAAAAAACTGGACACGAATAATGCTCTGTCTCGCCATCTTATCCATAGCCAAGGATGTGTTGGATTCAAGTTTGGTATACTAGAGGTTATAACACCTAACCCTAGGGGGGGTGATATAAAATCACTAGTGAGTGAAAAGGAGATTAAATGGCAGCTACGATTAGACGTAGCCACACCCCCTGGATTAAACGAAGTTATCCCCACCAAACCATTAGTGAGGACATAAGAAATAACAGACAATGAATTGTTATTAGTTATTATGTATTCTCATTATACTACGTGGAGGAATAGTGCTGGTTTTTCAGATCCCAGCACTAAAGATATAGTAAATGTTGATGTTTTAGGGATGGTGACATGTATATCCATTACACTTTATGTTCCCAATACATAACAATGGAGGGGAAAGACCATGGAAGTGGATTAAATATGGAAGGGGTGGAATATTACCATCATTACCATCAATTGTAAGTGTAATATTACCGTTCTCTTAGAATTCTGGAATCTCATATTGACGTACTACTGTTAAGTTACTGTGCAGATTGAAATGCATAATCTATACAACAGAAGAAAAGTATCACTATTTGCATAAAACATCGGAGAATACATCCACATGTATGGATAACCACATTTAGGTGATATATTATTTTATATATGTGTTGTATGTAAGTGCTTTATGGGGGAATTTTTAACATATAGAGTATTTAGAAAAGAATTTCTTATGTTGGAAGTTATTACAGTTAACTAGGTATTTTGTTTTTACATATAGGAAAATGATTATATTTTAACAGTATATGACTAGTGTATAAGTTATGTGTTATTTTTATGAAATATATAGAATGTAATATCATGAAATACATTATTATATTTTTTTAAATAATGATAAAATGAAGTTAATAAGTAGATTGGATGATTGATGTAAATGGCGGGCTTTTTGGATATAAAATGGGGAGAAATGTTAACATCAATGTTCTGAGGAAGTCTAGTATTCTAGATGAAAGCGCTCAACATCATTGTAGCATCTTCGTTTGGTTGGAAATAAAGGAAACTACTGTCTTGGTATCCAGTTGTCCTGTTTTTCGGTGCTTGTGCATTACTTGAGTTGTTACTTTCTTTGTTATAGGCTCCCTAAGTTTGGTGACAGTCCTTTCTACTTTCCGTTGTTGTGCTAAAATTTTTTGTGCTCTAGTGTTATCAAAAAGCAGTTGCTTAACAGCAGTCTTTCTAAACTCATGCATATTATCTAGGTATTCCCTTATTTTCTGCCTAGCATTCTGCAGTTGATCCTGTTCTTGTTCTGTGAGATTTCCCCCTATTCTGCATTACTTTAACATTTGTCAGTCCCTCTAAATAATTCTTGTTACTTCATAACCAGAGCTCCCTTTCTTGTATTTCCACCCTATTTCTAAACTCTACCTTAATTTTATCCCACTCACTAGCTATATTTTCAGAAAAAAAAATCTGTCCTCTCTAACAGCTCCTGAGTAATCTCCACTACCCATTCCTTAAATTCCTCTGTTTTCAACAGATAGGTGAAAAAGAGCCAGTGTCTCACTTTTATTTCATTACCCTGTGTTTTTGTTTTAGCTATTATTAGTCCATGATCTGAAATTGTTATTGGGTGGGTATCAAGACCTTGAATTAAATGCACATGTTCCTGTGAAGTTGAAATGCTGTCTGTCCTAGCCCAGTTTTTATGCCTTGGAGAATAATATGCAAATTCACTCCAAACTCCTATTACTGAATTTGCATCTTCCATGCCAAATATTTTCATAAATGTCTTCAAAAATCTACCCTTGTTTGTTATATTTTCCCTTCTGGGCCCCCCAGACTAATCTTCACTGCTGCAAATCAAATTCCATTCCCTACATATAAGGAATATTCCTTGCTGAAACCTGATTATTTCTCCTAGAATTTGCTTAAGCTCCATTATAGCAGTTTTAGGTGGAATGTAAATACACGACAGTGTAATCCCCCTTCCTTGCCAGTTGCCTCTTAGCATTATAAATCTGCCATTATTATCTTTATCTTCTTCTATCACTATTGGAGCTCCTCTTGAAATTAATATAAGTACTCCTCTTTTCCTTTGTCCCAGGTATTCCACTGAATAACCATTCTGAAAACCTTTCTTTATCAAATTCACATGTCCAGTTCCTTCTAAGTGTGTCTCCTGTAACATTGCTATTTGCACTCTATACTTTTTAATATAGTTCACTACTCTTTCTTGTTTGTATTTATCTGTGAGGCCATTTACATTTAAAGACATTAAATAAAGCATCATTTTATTAAAAAATTATTATTCCCACCTTTTATGTATAACACCTTTTTCGTTAAATTTCTAGTTCCAGCTTTTGTGTTATATGCATACACTGTTTGGCAGGTTTAACTTTTATACAGTTGTTTCTTGTCATATACATTTCAGCCATTGTCACATCTTGTATATATGTGTGTGTGTGTGTGTGTGTGTGTGTGTGTGTGTGTGTGTGTGTGTGTGTATAGATATATATACATATATGCATGTGTGTCTGTGTGTATCGAAATTAGACTTAATCGAATCTTAATTACCTGACTCCACTTCTCTGAAAAGGCTTTAAGCTGAAA
>NC_056742.1:170424929-170477429 GCF_019279795.1 Protopterus annectens | reverse complement strand
TATCAGTACATTTCAGTGGTGCTAGGAAAAAGGTTGAATCTACACCCTTGTATAAGAAAAGTGTATTTACCCCCCATTTACATCCCATCTTGGGTAGTTTTGAGAAGGTAGTTTTTTACCAGTTATACAGATATAGGAACAGTAGACAACAATCTTCTTTGTGCAACATGAGTAAGGAAGAATATAAGCTCATGTGTGAATTGTGTGACGACCCCAATATTAGAATAATGCAACCAGATAAAGGGGGTGGGGTTGTCTTATATGAGACTACTGATTACAAGAATGAAATACAATTAATATTACGAGATACAGAACAATATGAAGTATCTTCTATCAATGAGGTAAATATAGCCTATGGAAGAATTTATGATAGAGAATAGAATAGACCATGAACTATACCAATTTCTAAAGGTGGAACATCCCATTATAGCCACTATTATAGGTATACCCAAAATACATAAGAATATAGAGCACCCACCGTTTAGACCTATTATTTCGGGTAGTAGGTCAAAAACTTTCCCTTTTGGAAAAGTTATAGATACCTTGCTCAAATCTATCTTTTTCAAGGTAGAACATTTAGTCAAAGACTCGTGGGATTTTTTAGGTAGATTATCCCCTTCTATATGGAAACCAAATTTAGTATTGGTTACCATAGATGTTAAAGATCTCTTTACTTGTATCCCTAGGGATGAAGGGATGGAAAGATTTGTTTGTAGTATCAGAAGATATACTGACTTCCTGTGGGATAGAATAAAATTAATAGAAGAATTTATGAGTTTGGTGTTGGATTATAACTACATCTTTTATGAGGGTGAATACTACAGACAGAGTAAAGGTGTAGCTATGGGGACTGCCTGTGTCCAAATATATGCCAACATGGTTCTATTAGATTGGGAGCATGAAGTTATCTTTAATAGCAGATTTATGCAGCAGATCAAACGATATGTCCGTTTTTTGGATGATGTCTTCATAGTGTGGGACGGGGATATCAATGATATTCCACAGTTCATTCAGTATCTCAATTTGTCTACCTCTTATTTAAGATTTACACATCAGTACAGTTCGGGTTTAAATCTAATATTTTTAGAAAAGAGACATTTAGTAATGCATATTTGAAATAAAATAGTTGTCACCCAGTTAGATTGAAAAATAATATTGTGAAGGGTCAATGTATCCGTGCAGCTCGGATGACATCTGAGCATGGAGAAATGTTACAGGAATTGAACATTATAGGCTCCATGTTTAGGGAAAGGGGATACCCTGATTATGTTATAAATGATGCTATAGATTATGTTAGCAAACAGTGGGGCACTAGATACAAACCATTATTAGGTACACCTTCCAGTTATAATGACACCACTATTGTACAAAGTGAGGAAAGTTAATACGATATGGCATGTGTTTTACCATACAGTAGTCACACAGAAGATATAAAAAATATTATTAAAAACAACTGGAATATTTTAAGGAGTGATGAGACATTATTCTCCATTGTAGGGAAGGAACCTAGGTTTGTTAATAGTGTAGGTACTAACCTGAAGAAAAAATTTGAAAGGAACAGCATAAGCTTAAAAGCACGTCAGGTTGGTACAAGGAAGTGTGGACATTGCAACCATTGTGGGGCAATTTTAGAGGATACCAACATACAGGTAGATAATATTGGTAAAAACGTAGTGTATTTTTGTCAAGGTAACTGTTATACCAAAAATCTCATATATTTTGCCCTCTGTACATCTTGTCCCAATTTTTATGTAGGACAAACAGGGAGATGTCTGAAGGATCGAATATATGAGCATTTATATGCTATCAAGAGGAAGGATGACAACAATGCCTTGTATAGCCATGTAAGGGACAGTGCCGGATGTAGAACTTTTAAGTTTGCAATACTTGAGTTAGTGAATGTATCTCAGAGGTGGCTGTACCAAGTACATTTTGGGGGAGAAGGAAGTTAGGTGGCAGATTTTGTTAAATGCTACGTCACCACCAGGTATTAATGAACATATTTCTATTAAACCTATTTTACAAGCCAATGTGTGAATTTTAGTATTAGTTTTAATTATAGTTGGTAGGCTAAATATTAAAAACATTATAATCGTGTTTTTATTTATAAGATTTTATTTATTGTTCATGGATATGTCAAATTATGTATGGTAGTGAGCATTATATATTTGATATTAAGTAGGTCAACTTGTATTTTGACAATACCTATGGAACTTTTATTTGTTGGAGGAGACAGAGCTATGGGATTGGTGGAATTATTATTTGAAATTATCAGTATTCTTATTTAAGTGCGTGGAATTTTTTTATGCATGGTTCTGATGAAGTCTAAATTGTATTAGATGAAAGCACTTAACCATATTTTGATTGCAATAAACCTGTTTTTTTAATAGTATTTCAGTTCGTTTCGTTATATCACCCAGCCAGTGGGTTCTTGAACTCGTGTGTAACAGCTGTGTCATTGGGTTGAATAGAGTTCGGACGTTTTTGTGCATATATATATATATATATATATATATATATATATATATAGATATAGATAGATTTATGTAGATACATATATATATATATATATATATATATATATATATATATATATATATAGATTTTATATATATATATATATATATATATATATATGTAGATATAGATATAAATATATAGATATATATAATGTAAACGAAAATAAAATTGCCAAAGATTCCAAAGACAACCACAAGGCATTCTATAAGTATGTCAAGAATCTAAATGGCAATGCTCAGATCTGCTCTGCACTACAACAGACATTAAATATACTGATCCCAAGGACATTGTCAATATCCTGGCAGATGGATTCAGTGTGAACTTTATCCCCTAAAGGCCCATCTCAGTACCGAAAGATTTCCAAATTCCGGTAATCACGGCCACACAGGTAAAAACCGCACTCTCCAAAGCTATGAATACAGCATCCTGGGCTGTGTACTACATGAACTACAAAATGAACTGGCACCTCACCTAAGTGTCATGTTTAATCATAGCCTCACCTCAGGCTTCATGACTACTGAGTGGCGCACAGTTACAGTTATCCCACTCCACAAGGGAGGATCCACCTTGGATCCTGGGAACTACCGTCCCATCAGTCTGATGAGCCTGATCTGCAAGGCCATGGAATGTACTGTCATGGAACTTATAAACAAAGACATTGGCAACCTTCAAACACTGGACCCCACCCAGTTTGGATTCATGAAGGGCCGATCGTGTCTCCTGAACCTGATTGACGTATTTGAATCAGTCTCCAGAGCGGTGGACGAGGGTAAGATGGTCCACACAGCCTATCTGGACCTTGCCAAGGCCTTCGACACCATCCCCCACTCTGGAAACATAGATAAACTTAGTAAGCTGGGCATAAATCCCTACGCCACTCGATGGGGTGCCATCTGGCTTACTGACAGAACCCACACTGTAAAAGTAGCTGACTCCAAATCCACCTCCAGACAAGTGACAAGTGGAGTACCTCAGGGTTCAGTCCTAGGACCGCTCCTGTTTGGCATCTACTTTTCTGAAGTACAGGCCAACACTAAGGGACTGTGGCTAACAAAGTTCGCAGATGACTGCAAACTGGAAGCCATTATTGAATCCCCAAATGATGTGGATATTCTACAAAAGGGTCTTATAGAAACAGACGCTTGGTGCCAGAGCCATGGGCTCAAGCTCAATGCCAAAAAGTGTATAGTTATTCCCTTTGGGAAAAAACATGCACCCATGAATTACCACATAGGTGGAAGTACACCAACACTGAAAGTGTGATAAGAGACTTAAGAACACAAGTGGACAGTGGTCTCACCTTCGATAACCACATCACCACAACAGTCAGGAAATCTTTCTATGTGGGACACCTCATCACTAAGGGCTTTTCATCCAGAAAAATGAGGTCTTTGTCCCACTGTACTCATCCCTCATTAGACCCATCATAGAGTACAATGCCCCATTTGGTATGTACCTCACAAGACATCTGCACCAACTGGAAAGGCCACAGCAACACCTCACTAAAAGAATCACAGGCCTAAAGCAGATGCCCTATGCTGACCGACTAAAAAAACTCCAGCTATATTCTGTCGCATATCGTCTACTCAGAAGCAATCTCTACTTAACATACAAGGCCATGTCAAACCCAGAGCTGTTGGACATGCTACACTTAAAGAAATCCCAATCCATCAGAGCCACACGCTCCAGGGACCTAAACCTTGTCATCACAATGAACAAAACAATGCTGGAGGAATAGGTTCCTGACCCAGTCAAGCAGAGCACCTCCTTGGCCCTCTTCAAAAGGAACCTTGACGACTGGATGGGAGATAGGAAATTTACCCCGGGGATCACGTCAGTCACCCTGCTAGACAGGGGGTCTAGGGAAGTAAATATTGTGGGAAGAAATAGCCAGGGAATTGTTATGGCTAGGCTTGTATAGGCCCTAGGGCTGATAGCCTAGTACCAACCTATGAACCTGTGTATATTATATAGCTATATATAGATATATTAAATGTGTGTGTGTGTATATATATATATATATATATATATATATATATATATATATATATATAAAATTATATCATGAAAAAGTAAACGCAGAGGAAAAAGTAAATCTGATATATGTGTTTGTGTGTATGTATATAAACCTCATGCAAAAATAAATGCAGTCATTTGACTGCAGCACAAAATATTGAACCAAACAGTACAAGGCACTATATTACCCACTCCGCCACATTCCATACGTGTACAAAAATAGTTTTTCTAGGGTGACAAATCCCACGCGCGCACACACACACACACACACACACACACACACACACACACACACACACACACAGATTTCATTATGCCATCTCCACTATTGCACCATCTTGGAGAAGGTAGAAATATCCACATTAATGGGAATAATTTGCTACCTCAGTTTAAAACTAGCACTGACAAGGATCTCCCAACACAGAAGCGCCACAGTGAATATCGTAAAACCCACCTACAAACCAAGCATAAACCTCCCAAAAACCACCTATTAGATTTATGTCCGACAAAGAACTAAATCCACAGACAAGAATGCAATTTGACGTTATAGCCATTCACACTTATCGGTATTCTCCCTTATGTGTGCTTGCTGATTTCTGCAACCCAGTAAGGGCTTTGCTCTTATATACATTAGCACAGCTGGCAAACAATTTATATATATATATATATATATATATATATATATATATATATATATATATATACATACACCCCCCCACACACACACACACGCACACAGTAATTGTTTATATTGTTGGATCCTTGTTCAGTGGGAAAAAAATCGTTGCAAAACACAACTTAACAGGCACAATATGTAGAAAAGTTCATAGTCATGGCAGTGCTTGTTTTCTCCAGTTTGATTCTCTGCTAGATGCCTTCTGTGCAGAGTCTGCACATCCTCGTTGTGGTCGCAGAGGTTTCCACCAGGTGCTCCAGTTTCTTTCCACATTCCAAAAACATGCAGTAGGTGGGTTGGACACTCGTTGGTCGGACGTGCGAGTGCATTCGCATTTGAGTGGTATGGATGAACTACCGCGGCAGGGCTAACCACACATTTGTGTAAATCTTGGCTCTAAACTATTGCCACTGTTGAAGTGACATCCCAACCCCATGTGCAAAATGGGAAAAAGGGGTTGAGGAAGGATGGATGGATTAGGAAAGACAGAAATTTCTTAAGAAGTGATAGCTAGATAGTAGGATAAAATAAAAATAGAATTTAAAAATAGGGTAAAAATAAAGGAGAAAGATATGGTGAAGAAGTAAAAGTGACAGAGTTATATAAAGTAAGACTTATTTCCCTCATAGTAATAACAAGTATTTAATAGAAAAATAGAAATGTTTTTCCTTCACAGTATCATAGTAACAGTGTGATATTTTTAGAACCTAGCATCAGCAAGTGCAGAAAAGAAATGTGCAGTAAACAAATACAAGTAGCTTAACAAAATGTGCTTGTGTGAAAGAAAAAGTTTTCTACTTTTAAAAGTTTTTCTAACAAATGGCATTAACAATAGAGGCTTGTTTAAATATCATAAACATTTGAATGTATACAGATATTGAAGAAAATGAACTTGCTAAAGGGAAATGGCTAACACAGCAGAAAAAAAGTTAGGTTATCCTATCAGTGAAAAAATGTTTCAGCCTACTGAGAACTGTTTTTCTCTGGATGAGATAAGGATGCAGACAAAAAATGCTTCAATACAAGAAAAGAATTGATGTTCTGTAGTCCTATCTTGCCTTCATTCTTACATATGGGTTTGGAGTTGATCCTCAGCTCTGACTCGGCTGATTACAAAGCTCGAAATCTCTTAGTTGGCTCGTGGCAAGGTAAGTATCCCATAATGCACTAGTAACAATCTCCAGATCTTGTTTGCCACTCTGCGAGTTCAGAAGTGTTCTCTTTCTTGGCCGTGGCTAAGGTGGAGTATTTTTTCTTCCAATATTAATAGTATTCCTTTTTACTGTAAGGTTAGTTTAGTATTAATAGCTTGCTGTTGTTAACTTGCGAGTAGTTAGTGTGTTTCTGAATTTTTATTGCAAATTGTTGTTGCTAATTGTTGGCCGTCGCTTCTGCAGGCCTTCCTTAGTGGTATCCCTTCGTTTTCTGTTGTGCTAGTTATTGTTAATTTTTCTCTGGCATAGGTCCATTTTTTAGTTAGAGGACCTGCTTTGCATTTCTGTGTCTTGTTTATTTTCTGTCTTGCCTACCCCTTTGTTCAGAGCTAGGCCCATTTAAGTTAGAGGACCTAGTCCTCTCTTCTTATTGTCTTTGTACGACTATAGTCTTTTGTCGTCGTCATGGTAGTTTTGTATAAGGAAAGTAAAGACCATAAACCTTTGGGTTTTAAGAAATGCCTAAATTGTTCACAAAAAATGTCCCTGACTGACGGGCATAGTATTTTTGTTTATTGTTTGGGAGCCATACATCTACAGGAGACATGTACTTTTTGCCATTCTTTTAGTTCCCGGTTTTCCAGTAAAGGAAGAACAAACTGATTTTGAGAGGTCTCCTTAAACCTTCCTTTGTGGACGATTTAGCAAGTTTTTCCTCTTCTCACTACAGGTCTCCCTCTTCAAAAAAAGCGAAGGTTAAGTCGGTGAAAAGACAGTCTCCTACACCAACTGACAAATCAGGACCTCCAGAGAAAGTTAACAAACCTTCTACCTCTTCGGCTCCTTTGCCTTCGGAGCTGGTTGAGGTTATTGATAGAGACCTTCCAGTTTCAGCCCCAAGTTTCTCGGAGCCTATAGCTGAATCCATACCTCGGAGCCAGTCAAGAAACTTACTACCGGTATCCCTGAAACTTAGATCTCCAATTTTGCAGAGATCTCGATCCCCTACCTTGTCTTCCAGATCATCCAAAGTCTTTCTGAGGAGGATGTCGAGAGAGTGTTGCTTAGACTTTTGAAGTCAGCGCTGCAGATTTGTTGTCGGCTCTGACTCAGTCGGTTGTGGAGCCATCTTAGGCCGTATTACCTGCTTCTTTTCCTCCGAGCCATGCCGATCCTTCGAAGCCAGATCTATCGGTGCTGTTTGTTGTGGAACCATCATTTCCAGCACCCCAAGTGGCTTTCTCGGAACCGAGTTACGCTCCAATACCTTCTGTGCCGTCCCTGGTGTCTAGGAGCTGAAGTTCTCCTGTCGGCCCAGATGGGGACACTCGGACCCAAACTTCTTCGGTTCCGAGCCTACCTCTCGGTGTGTTGGCTCGGCTGAGTTTGGATCCTACATCCGTCTCGGAGCCAATAGCTCCAGAGCTGAGGGCTACTTACGCTTCTTTGGAACCGGTTGTGTCCTCGGAGCTGGAGGGATCTGCCTTTGAGATGATGAGTGTGCTGTCTAGATCTTCAGCTCTACAAAAGGGTACCTGTCTCAGCACCATCTCTCTCTCATGACAGCAGAGACCCGCAGCCTCAGGATCTCCACTTGGGTGGCCCCCAGTCTTCCGTGACCTCCCCAAAATACCCTTCTGAGGAGCCTTTGGAAGGAAACTTGCAAGAGGAAGCACATACACTCCCCTGATGAGTCCATCTCTGACATTGACCTCGAGGAGTCATAAGGGTCCCCTAGGTTGACCTCTGATGATATCTCCTTTGTAGATATCCTAGAGATCCTGAAACAGAGAGGCAGTGGCCCATCGTCACACCTTCTGATGAGGAGTCAGTGTACCTGAAGGCTTTCGGGTCTGAAGCATCAGCCTCTTGGGTGTCTCCACCTTTCAGATAGCTGTTAGATTTGGTGAGTCGAAAGGTGTGGGAAACTCCTGACACTGTGGAACCAGTCCCTGGAAGGCCGAACAAATTCCTTTCAGCTCCTAAGGAAAAAGAGTTTCTGACAAAAGGTGTGCCTGTAGATGCCATGGTGGTGGCAGCAGCCACAAAGAAGAACTAGCAGAAACATCCTAATCTCTCCACCCACTGAACAAAGAGTCTCGAATGATGGATAGATACAGGAAGCGTATTTTTTCTTCAGCGGCTTTTACACTCAAATCACTGAATTACTTCACCTATTTTACTAGGCTTCATAGAGATCTCCTAAAAGAGTTGGGAGATACTCTCCAAGGTACTTTAACTGAAGGCATCCCTGAGAAGGTTACTGCTCTGCTATCCACCTTAAACTCTATTGTTAACTCCTCCATGAGGCTGATGTCTTACGCAGCAGATGGACTGAGCAAGGCATCAGGTTCAGGAGTTTCCCTTAGGAGACACTCCTGGATGCGCTTGTGCAACTTTGCGGAGCCTTCCAAATCTACATTTACCAATGCCCCCTTTGACGGTTCATCTCTGTTTGGACCAAAGGTAAAAGACACACTCACCAGATGCGAGCAGGAAGGGAAGACTCTCCCTGCCATGGGAGTATGTTTTTCCATCCCTACTAGACCATACCCTAAAGGTCAGAAAGGGGGAAAAATGTGGTTCAAGAAATCTCAGAGATTTTTCCCAGACACACAAGGTGATTCCTTCTCCAGAGGCAGAGGAGGAGGAAATAGTGGAAGATGTCGCCCTAGAGGCAGGGGGAGGTCTGCAAAACCAGGGTGACCACGATTCCTTTCGTGGACGTCCCTATCAGCACTCCTGAAGTGAGGCCCCGGCTGCTCCTTGTACCCAGAGGTCTGGCACGACATCATACAAGACAAGTGGGTACAAAGGATAACTTCCACAGGATACTCCTTACCCTTCTCTTTTCCACCTCATCTAACCAAGAAAATCCCAGATGTTCCACCCAATCACAGGGATCAAGCAACTATAGAAGTCCAAAAGTTGCTCCAAAAGAGAGTCATTCAAACCGTCCCTGCAGACCAGATAGGATTCAGAACTTACTCCAGATTCTTCTTAGTGCCAAAACAAACAGGGGACTGGAGGCCCATCTTGGATCTCAGCAAGTTAAACGAATCAGTAAAGAAGTCCAAGTTCTGATTGGTAACACTGCAGTCTATACTCCCTCTGTTGGGGAAAGACAATTGGATGTGCTCCATAGATCTCCAAGATGCGTACTACCACATAAAAATGGACAGAGCATCAAGGAGTCATTTATGCTTCCAGCTGGGAGCCAGTCATTACCAATTTCGTGCTCTGCCCTTTGGTCTCACCACAGCCCCCAGGGTGTTCACCAAATGCATGGCGGTAGTAATGGCTCACTTGAGACTTCTTGGATTCAGAGTGTTTCCGTACCTGGATGACTGGCTCTTGACTGCCACCACTAGGCATCTACTTCTACAAGTCAGGGATTCAACTATCGAAGTCTGTACTCAGCTAGGCATCACTATAAATTGGGAAAAGTCTGTCTTGTCGCCCTCTCTATATGTGACTTTTATAGGTGCAGAAATAGACACAGTCGCAATGATGGCTCACTTTCCTTCAGACAGAGTGCAAAATCTAAGACAACAAATATACAGACTGCTTCCCCATCACATAGTCAAAGTGAAGACAGTGCTCAAGCTACCGGGAACCATGGCCTCTACTATAACTCTAGTTCCGTTAGCCAGACTACATATGAGAATTCTACAGTGACTACTTTTTTCCCCACTGGTCTTTTTAGCAACTGCCCCTGTCTCATCCCATTTTAATAATGGAATCTTGCAAAAATTACCTTCGTTGGTGGATCCATTCCAATCAACTAACCATAGGGAGACTACTCATTCCTTGCCAACCCGTTGCTACTGTGACCACGGATGCTTCCCAGATAGGGTGGGGGGGGGCATTATCTAGGAAGGACAGTCCAAGGCACATGGCAAAACACGAGGCTCACTTGCATATTAATGTTCTAGAGATGAGAGCAGTGCTGCCAGCGATGCAAGCACTTCATGACTTTCTTCCTCTAGGGACAGTAGTAATCCAATCACACAGTATGTCAGTGGTATGGTATGTAAACAAACAAGGGGGAACCAGAGCCTACCCCTATGTTGAAAGGCCATACGTGTTTGGCAGTGGGTGATATCTTCCCAACGCTTTCTAGTTGCAACACATATCCCAGGGAGAACCAGTGTGATAGCCGACAAGCTCAGCAGGGCAATCTTGATGCCTCAAGAGTGGTCTCTGAATCAGAAAGTCACGGAACAGATTTTCCGCAAATGGGGACAGCCTTGCAGCAATCTGTTTGCCACCCCAATGAACACCAAATGCAGCAGCTACTTCACCCCCCCCCCCCCGGAGAAGACACCGAGAGACGCACTTGTCCACAACTGGCCCTTGGGATTTGTTTATTCTTTTCTGCCCTTTCCACTAACATCAAAAGTTATCTAGAAAGCAGTCTTAGGGAAGCAGAATGATTCTCATCACTCCTTACTGGCCTCGTCAGATTTGGTTCCCCTTCCTCGGGCCTCACCTTCTGGACGATCCATGGACACTCGACCCAGTACCAGACCTTCTAACACATATGTTAGGCATGTTCCATCCCTGTCTCCACACCCTCAACTTGACAGCGTGGCTGCTCCACTTCCATCCCTAATCAGGCTTCATGATTTCTCTCCTGCGGTTACACATATCCTGATATCATCTCCTAAACCTTCTACAAGAAAATTGTACGCTAGCAAATGGAAAAGATTTTCCCTTTGGGCACAAGCTAGGAACATAGATCCATACACAGCCTCCATTCCCTTAGTATTAGAATTTCTAACCAAACTTTTTCATCACGATTCAGCTGCTGCTACAATCAAATTTCAATTAGCAGCTATCTCCAATTTTCATTTGGGGCAACATGAACCTAATCTTATGGCTCACAGATTGTGTAAATCATTTTTAAAAGGCACTACCTTACTAAGACCTCCTTTTCAATTACCTATATCTCCCTGGGATTTAAATTTTGTTCTTTCAAAACTTACCTCACTGTCTTTTGAACCTTCACATATGTGAGATTTAAAGTTCCTTTCATGGAAGACCATTTTTCTGGTTGCCATTACGTCTGGCAGAAGAGTGTCAGAGCTGCAAGCACTCTCAGTCAACCCTCCTTACTTGATATTCCATAGAGACAGAGTTTCCCTTCACACTAACCCTTTCTTTGTCCCCAAGATTTGTTCACAATCAAATATTAATCAAACTATTGAACTGCCAGTAATTTTTCCAAATCCTACAAACAAAGCAAAATATAACTTTCATCAACTTGATGTACACCGACAATTAAGGTTCTATCTTCATAGAACCAAAGAGTTTAGGAAATCAGACCAATTATTTATATCTTTTTCGGAAACGAGAAAAGGAATGTTAGTCTACAAGATGATGTTATCAAACTGGATTTTAAATTACATATATTTTATTTACTCTTCTAATGGCAAAGAACTCCCATTTAAACTTAAAGCTTATTCCACCAGATCTGTATCCACATCTGCCACTTTTCAAGCCAGAATTCCAATGGACAGTATATGTGCAGCAGCAACTTGGGCTATCCCTCATACCTTTATTACTCATTACAAATTGGACTTGGCCTCCATGGGTAGAGCCTCCTTTGGTTCCACGGTTCTTAGGAGCATATTCCTATGAGCCACTCGAGAAAAAGGTGCTAAGGACGCTGTCCCATATGTAAGAATGAAGGCAAGATAGGACTACAGAACATGAAGTTACGTACTCACCATAACGTTCCATGTTTGTAGTCCATCTCGCCCTTCATTCTTATGAACCAACCCACCTACCCCCATCCGTGTATCCTTGGAGGATCTGGAGACACGATAATGTCTATCTTCTTTAGATTTGGAGACCTTTCATCTATTGTTTTTCCTTGTGGAAATACTTTATATCACTATTATAGACAGCAGCAAACAAGATCTGGGGATTCCTACTATTGCCTTATGGGATACCTACCTTGCCACTAGCCAACTTAGAGACTTTGAGCTTTGTAATTGGCTGAGTCGGAGACGAGGATCTGCTCCGAACCTATATGTAAGAATGAAGGGCGAGATAGACTACAAACATGGAACGTTATGGTGTGTACATAACTTCTTTTTTCATTAAGGACATTGAAACTAGATAAAAGTAGTGTAAAAGAACAGTCTGGTGGATGTTTTGTAATCTGAGTCAGCTGAGGAAGTGCAGTGTATCTGACAGTGATCTTTTATAAAGAAAATGTAAAAAAAAATCATGAAGGTAGTGCTTGGTCAGCATGTTTCAATAAACCTTTTCAATATGCGAATATACAGTTGTACAGTTAGTCTATGTACCTGCTGATAATTCAGTTTAACAAAAGAGAATTATTTTGAGGGGCTGACAAAGGTTAAAGTATTGCAGAATAAGGTAATCTTACACAACAAGAAGAGGCACAACTGCAGAGTGCTAATGAGAAAATAAGAGTATTGTGATAATATGCATGAGTTTAGAAAGATTGCTATGAAGCAGTTTTTTTTTTTTTTTTTGATGATCACTCCGGAGCACGAAAACTTTTAGCACACCAACTTAGGCAAGCGAAGGTGGAAAGGATTGTGTCGAAACTTGGAATCCTTTAACAAGAAAAATTACCAGAGGTCCTGGTGTGGTATTAAGGGATATTTTGCAATTGTTATGAAAATTTAAATAAAGCAGAGAAATGTGGAAATCAAGAAAGAGCACAAATTGAAATATTTATGGAGGACTTAATTATGCCAAGGTTAAAGGTAGATGAGGCTTAACTGCTGACAGTTAAGACAGGAAAATATGAAATAATTGTGATTTATAAGCAGTTTGTAGGAAAGTCTGTATTTTAAAAGGATGGGAAGCACCAACATCTTGGAAGAAAGATGTGGTGGCTTTATTACGTAAAGATGGAAATGACCCATTAGAACCAGTTTCCTTTAGACCTATTTCAATTTTAAACAATGACTATCAAGTGTTTATGTCTATACTACCTAAAAGAATAGCAAAAGTGTTACCAGAATTAATAGATTTGTATCAGTGTGGTTTTGTAATGGAAGGGCCAACATTTGACAACATTAACTGAGCAGTGATGATCCAGTGAGAAGCAGAATGCAAGAAAATACCACTGTTGTTGGATTATGATGCAGAGAAAGTACTCTGGGATTTTGAGAAGGTCAGTCAAAGCATTTGCATTCCCTGCTACGATAATAAGTTTAATTGGAAGGATATATGAAGGGTCTGAGGCAAGAACTAAAGTGAGAGAGTTCCTCTCCAAGTTATGTTTGTTCAGAGGAGCCAGGCAGGGGTGTCCTCTTTCCCCCTTATTTGTTTTATGTTTATAGCCATTGGCAAAGAAAATGAGGGACTCAGAAATTCAAGGATATAATTGGTATGGTAATAAAGAAAACTCACTTTTATTTGCAAATGATATTTTTCATCTGACAAATCCAGTTGTGGAATATTTTGAGACAGTTTCAAATCTTTCTCCGGTATAAAATTAATGAAGACAAAACAAAGGCTGTAACCATAAATTATGTACCCAACCATGCCCACACTTATGGGAAGGTGAGATGGTGTATTTAGGGGAATGGATTAAAAAGGTTTCTATTAAGGCAGCTAAGGATATGTGTTAACAGACTAAACAAAAACTAATATAAAAATTGCAAAACTGTAAGCTCTTGCTTATTGATATGGATAGAAGGACACAAGCAGTGAAAATGTTTTAGTCCCTTTAATTTTATGTACAGGTCAGGCTTATTTTTATCAACCAGAGGAGATTTTATGACAGTAATAAATAGTTGAAGGAGTTTATCTTGGGGAGGAAGAAGGCAAGGGTTAAGTGGGATAGGCTAATCCTTCCAACAGATCAAATTGATTTAGGTTTACCTGATTTAAAGGGATAATTTAGAGCTGCACAGTTAAGGCTCATATACGCAACACAAGCAGAAAGCTATAATTCTTAGTGGAAAGTGATGATGATAAAAGCAGAGGGTGAAGTTCCAGAAATAAGGAGAGAGACAGAGAGGGATTGTGATTGTAAACCCTTAAGGAGAGTAATAACCATACAGAATATTCGTAAAGTAGCAGAAGATATTGCAAGCCAAAACAAGAGGGGAGCAAGGAGATTTTGGCAATAGGGTGACTGCAAGTAGGAGTACCGAAAATAGGCAAGAGGGTGCTGAAACTTGTAAAGGAACCATGGTACTGGGAGCAAATAACCAGAGATGGGAAGAGAAGATATTTGGACTGCGGATTAGAGACCACCTTCCCTACCAGGGATTGACATCAGAGTATATTTAACGAAAAAGAGATATGGGAATCCTAAGTAGAAGACCTGCACCGGTAGACTTTTTAGTTGAATCTAGAACAGAAGCTGCTTTTAAAAAGAGGAATAATTAGTAGAACATATAAAATATTGCATTATAACTATAAGAATCAGTCACAGTGAGTTAGAAAAGATTGGGCAGAGAGACTGGAAAAGCAATTTACAAGGGATCGATGGGAGGATATATGTATGACTCCCAAGTATGCAACAAAAGTCCAGCAGGTTTAGGCTTTTTACTTGGAAGTTATTGCCTAGTTATTTTATACCCCAACCTGACATCAGATTTTCCTCAAGTAGATAACAAATGCTGAAGGTGTGATGGGGAAGAAAAAGGTAACAGCTTATGTTTTGGGTACATAATGAGTTGGCAGATTCTGAAAATTCCCTGTAGAACACTCTGTCAGAAACATTGCCTGAGCAATTGGCAGTAACTAAGGGAATGATTCTTTTCAGCTGGGGCACAGGATCTGAATAGCTTAGATATAGTAAGGCCATGTTAAGTGTAATTCTATTGGCTGCCATAAAAGCAATTATTTGAAAAACGAAATCATAGTCTAAACCAACTGTATATGATGTATTAAATATTGTAAAACAGATAAAAGAACTGGAAGAGAAATCTTTAGAAAAGGGAAGGAGCAAATTACATAAAAAGGAATGGAAATTGTGGGAATAATACATGCAGAACAATGCTCAGGAGGAGGAGTGAGGTTTAATGGAAGGCAGTCAATGAATATTTTATGTAATGTTGGGCTGATGATAATTATAAGAACATCCGATGTTTAATGTGTTTAAATGGACAGACGTTAATATGTTTTTTCCTATTAATGTATATTTTCCTGTCCTAAGTGATGATGTAAGAAAGGTGTTAAAAAAAATGAGCTAAACTTAAGATAAATAGCTTGATGAGTGTGTCTACAAAGATATGTTTAACGCTTTTAATTCAGCAACCAGGTATGTTTTCCAGTCCCTTGGAGGAAATATGTTTGGTCTTGATGGGTAATTGGGGGAGTAATGGATTTTGGTATTTCAGAGTTTTGAATAGAAGTCTTGTGGTGAAGTTGGCACTAAATATGTTTATAAGGATGTTGGCAATATCATTTCGGTCACAATAGGAGCCCCCATTGTGAATATGTTTCTGAGCAATGAGGGGTATTGTTTTTCTAGAGTTCTAACATAAAGAAGGAATTATAGTTATCCTTGGCTTCAGAGAACAGGCTACAATCATGGGCTTCTTTAGTGGACCTGATAGCTTGCTTATTTTTTTTTTCTTTATAATGCTTTTACTATTATCCCTGAAGATGTATCCTAGAGCTACTAATAAGTTATTTGAGTTTCTTTCTTTTGTTGCATAATGGTGTGGTCCACCAGGGTAGTTTGTTTATAAATTTCCCATGGTACTTGGTCCTGGTAGATAGTTCTAGCTCTGTGAAATGTTCTTAATGGTTGTAGAATTTCTTAGAGAAGCTTGCTGCAGTATTAATGTCTGAGGGGGTAAGAGATGTAAGTGAATTTCATCACATAGTAGGTTGAGGTTGGCATATTTATGGTTAAATTCAATTGATTTTGCTGTAGGGGCTTTTGGGAGTGTAATGAATGTCACACACTTATGGTTAAACTTCACTGTGGAAGAAGATACCACAAGAGTAGTGCAACAGGCAGCCATATTTGTAATGAACAGGTCAAGCATGTTGTGCCAGCTGGTATGTTTAGTCAGCTGCTAAAAATAATTTTTGTTTAGTAAGTCAAGGAATTTTGGGGCATATTCTATGTTGGAGGTATCAAAGGTTAGTCAGTCAGCTAAACTAGGAATAATTTAGAACATTCATACATTTTACAAGGTCATCAAGGGGCAAAGAATGTGTTCTTTAACAAGCTATTAGTTGATAACTAATCCTGCCTAGAGTGATTTGTAATTCATTGAGTTCAGTTTGTCAGTGCCAAGGGATCTGCTTGAAGGTAATATATTCATTGACAGATAACTGGGCCTGAAAGCAGGAACAGTGCAAAACCTCATATATAGGGAGTGTTCTCTTTACATTTAATCCAAGGTTTAGTAAACTACACAGGTGTGGATGTTTTTCAAATGCAAGAGTGCCATCACAGATAGCCAACTTAGTGCAGTCTTAATTTAGGACTTGTATGTTATGTTGAAATGTCCATCAACTGGACTCTGTCCAAAAAGGCACTAATGGGACAGCAAAGGGTTTAGCTAGTCTGAGAAAGCCTTGATATGAGAGATGCAGGCCTTTCTTGGAGAAGCAAGCTGGCTGTTGATCCCGTGATGAGACATATTGGATTTCTCTGACACTCACTATTTAACCGATTATTGAAGCCAGTTATATTTTCTTTGTATTTAGGCATCAATATTAGTGAAGTAAACATTGCACTAAGTACTGATGTCTTACCTGCATTTGTATCATGCCTGGGAAGTTCTGACTTACCTCTTTGCATATCCCTCAAGGTTTTACATCTCAAGCCATTGACTCCCACATGTACCACTACCATACCATATCATAGTCATATTTGTTAAGGGTCCTTGTAATGTTAGACATCCTGGCACCCCTGGCACCTGAAAAGACTTCTCTCACTGTAACCATTCATGCTGCAGAAGTTACTGTGACACTTGGTGATTTTGTCCTCACAAGAGCACTCAGTGGGTGAGGTAGATGATACACTGTATAATTTAGTACTGCTGTTTGAAACTCAAATTTTTTAAACAGTTCAGACATAGTCAGACCTTCTTTAATAAAATGTTAAGGATCTCTGCATAGTAGCAAATAGTTAAGCTGCCCATAGGTATTATGAAGAATTTATGTCAAAATACTTTTTAGTTAGAAATGAATTATTATTTTTAAGTTTATTAACCTGTATTGGAGCATTTTATTTCCACTTCTGGAGTGACTGCAGCTGAAGAAAATTCTCTAGTGGCATCTTTGTGCACTTCCGTTGTTATCTTTTAGTAAGTATTTTCAGGTGTGAAATCTTGAACTATGTATGTTTTTACTTTTGAAACACCCCAGTAAAATGCACCTTACTGATTTATTTCTTTATATATTTATTGAGAACAACAGAAACCGTTTTCAAGGTCAGCTTCTGAGCACTGGTAAGGTTAGCTTCTGAAAGATATAGAATACACTGTCAAGCTGTGTAAATGCTTTTCCATTTATCTGCTTAAGGTAATTTACTACTAGCTAATTTTATGTAATAGCTTATAAGTTGCAGTAAGAAATAAAGAAAAGGAGTGTGTCACAATATGTACCGGTTCTGCAAACATTTGATTCCGTACTTAAAGTTGCACAAATATTCCGTAAATTATTTCATGTATGTTTTGTGCAGGTTGTTACATCTGTAGTCTCTTAAAAGTCTGATTTTTCATTCATAGTTATTAACTTTGATGGAAACTGTTGTCAGTCCTGCTTCTCACGTGTCCTACAGAAGTTGTGTAGAATCTCAAAAATGCTTGAAGTAGTGTTGAATTATTTATTCTCAAAGACACAGGCATTAATGACACCATTGTCTATGTACTTTATGGCATTTATATTTGGGTAAACCTGCATTACCACTCACTAGCAAATTATATAGTTATATAGATTCATAGGTGTGTACTAGGCTAATGACCACAAGGGCTTTTTAAAGCCTAGCCATGCATCCCAAATCTTTGACAAGTTCTGGTACCCTTGATAAGTGTAAGCAGGGGCTTGGAAGTGAAACATTTACAAGCAGGGGCCTGGGATATGAACCATTTACAGGCTGCATGTGTCCATTAGAGACATAGGTGCCAAACTAGGGATGAAGTTCCTGTTTCCCATCCAGTTGTACAAGTTACAGTTGAACTGGGTTAAGGAGAAACTGTGCTTCACATGGATGGGGAGCCTGTTCCAGAGAAGGGGTAGTCTCTGGGATACATACCTGTCTCTTCAGCAGGTCCTATTTATATCACAAGCAAAGTTTATGTCTTTAGAATGGGTAACTCTGGTGCTGTTGTTTTTGCAGATATGCAGGAGGTCCATCAGAGTGAGGTCTGACAGTGCCTTGTGTGCCAGGCATAATCTCCCCCCAGCAGTCTGTAGGAGGCAGAATGCAGGGATAGGGCCTTGAGGCAGTCTCCATAGGGCATGTTACTTGCACCCTGTATTATTTTAGTGAGGAACATCTGTGGATGTTCCATTTGCTGGATATGACTGGTTGGGTACATACCAAAGAGAATGCTGAACACAGTGGAACAATGACTTTTCTGTGTATAATTTGCACAACATGGAATGATTTCCTCACTACTGTAGACACACGATGGGCGAAGGCTAGATTACTGTCTGTCTGTGTCCCCAAGTCGGTGATTACTTGGTTAGCTGTTAGGGGTGTGTTGTCGATGTGATAATTTTCAGGGGTGGATGACTTCCCAAAGGATACTATTATGCATTTCTTGGAATTTAGTTTTAGTCCATGGCTGTGGCACCAGTTGTTTGTCTGTGTCAGCCCTTCCTAGAAAACACCTGTGTCATTGGGTGATTCAATTACAGCTCTAATTTGCAATCATCTGCAAAGTGTCGACCAGAGGCCATTGACTTCAGAAAAGTAAATGCCAAAAAGAATGGTCTCAGAACCGATCCCTGATGGACTCTGCTTGTGACTGGCCTCTTTGTAGTGGTGGACTCCCTAATTCTAACTTCCTGAGTCCTTTCTGTGAGCCAGCTGGCTATCCACCTGGTGACATAAGGGTTTGTACCCAACATCTTAAGTTTGTCAAGAATGTCTGAGTGGGGGATTGTGTCAAATGCCTTGACCAGGTCAAGGTAGGCAGTATGAACTATTTTGTCCTCATCCATTGCTTTGGTGGCCTTCTCAATGAAGTTGACCAGGTTGAGTAGGCATGACCTACCGTTGATGAAACGAAATTGGGTTGCGTCCAGTGTCTGGAGGTTTCCCATGTCATTATTCATCATTTCCATGATAATTCTTTCCATGGCTTTGCATATGGGACTAGTGAGACTTATGGGTTTGTAGTTTCCAGAGTCTGTAGATGGCCCACCTTTCTGTGTTACTTACGACACTATTTAAAAAAAATAGATCTTACCTTTTTAAAATAATAATGTTGATATATTACAAAACTTCAGTCCTTTTCCATCTCTTGTTTTTAAATGCAGTGTCTGGAGACACTTTAGCGATATACTGAGTATATGTGAACCCAAGTCTGTGACAACATACATCAGTTTTAGTGCAGTTGTTGTCAATTTGTTTTTCTAAGGAGAAAAACATGGATTGTAGCTGGAGTGTGTAAGTATAAGGGTGCATGTGTGTGTGTGTGTGTGTGTGTGTGTGTGTAAGTAAGGATGCTTGTAGACTACTAAGACTGGCTGCTGCTTACAGTGTGAGTGATGTGAAGGGCATTGCCGTGTGTGTGCACACGCGTGTGACAGTGAGGAATTGTGTTTTTATGGTATGTAGGTTGTTGAGTTTTCATTCCTCTGCTTAGAGATGCAGAGAAAATGACAACTGTAATACATTTTGGTAGCCACAGCAGCAGCAATGATTTCTGTTTTACTGTGGTATCTGTTGGTAATTGAAGTTTACGATCTACAATGCCAATGTGCTGATTATTCTGCTGCAATCTATATTAATGTATTTAAATATTATATAGACTCCATTATATGATTATATATAGGTAGATGGAAGTCTGTCACTTGAGTATTATTTTTGCTTGATAGATACAGAGCATCACCCTACCAGTCGCATATCCTTTGGCAAAGCTGTAAAAAATGTTTATAGCTAAGCTGAACATGCATAGGAGACAGAAGGCTATTATTTCCTTTATTGGTTCAGTGGGAAGCAGTGCACTGGTTACTAAGGAAAACCTACCTATGGTTATAAGTTGTTCTTTCACTATTCATTCTTTCTGTATTGGAACAGTCATTCACTTCTTGATAGTTGTTTTGTGTTGACAGTCACTTACTGAATAATTTCTATATCATGTTTTTAGATATTGTACTACTATGGATTTGGCCGTAGTTTGGAAGGCTGCCTGCAGCAAAGGCTGATATGTAGGTACAAGTTCCCTCAGGCAGGATACAGTGGAGTGATACATATTCTTAGTGACATTATGGTGCAGAAGCTAGAGTATAGGTAAATTCTTATTTTGCACGTCTCTCAGTTACTGCATACCAGCAGCTTTGATTATTTAATCTCGGTGATGTACTCTAGTTACTCCTGTCAGAACTGGTCAGTGCTGCTGCTTCCTTTTGCATAATTTGAGTTTTGAATACTGAACTGATACTGGGAATTATCGGCCTATTAGCCTGATGAGCCTGGTCTGCAAGGCCATGGAACGTGTCATCATGGAACTCATAAACAAAGACATTGGTAACCTCCAAACTCTGGATCCCACCTAGTTCGGGTTTGTGAAAGGCAGATCATGCCTCCTGAACCTGATCAACTTCTTTGAGGCAGTCACCATAGCCATGGATGAGGGTAAGGTGGTTCACACAGCCTATCTTGACCCCGTCAAGGCTTTCGACACCATCCCCCATTCTGGAATTATAGCTAAACTCACTAAACTAGGTATAAATCCCTATGTCACAAGATGGGTTACCAGCTGGCTCACTGACAGAACCCACACTGTAAAAGTTGCAGACTCCAAATCTGACCTTAAAGTAGTGACACGTGGAGTACCACAGGGTTCCGTCCTGGGACCTCTCCTGTTTGGTATCTACTTCTCTGATGTACAGGCTAACACAGAAGACGTCTGACCAACGAAGTTCGCAGATGACTGCAAACTAGGAGCCATAGTCAAGTCCCCAAATAATGTGGACATCCTACAGAAGGGCCTCATTGAGACAGATGCCTGGTGTCAGAGCCATGGCCTCAAGCTCAATGCCAAAAAGTGCAGTGTCATCTCCTTTGGTAAAAACTCTGTACCCATGAACTACCACATAGGCAGTAATCTACTTAACACCGAATGCGTGATGAGACCTTGGGACCCAGGTGGACAGTAGTCTCTCCTTTGATAGTCACATCTCCATAGTAGTCAGGAAGTCCTTCTATGTGGCACACCTCATCATAAAAGGGTTCTTATCCAGGAAAAAAGAGGTCATTGTTCCCCCTGTACTTGTCACTCATTAGACCCATTATAGAGTACAACACCCCTTTTGGAATGTACCTCACAAGACATCTGCAGGAGCTGGAAAGGCCACAGAAGTACCTCACAAAGAAGATTACTGGCCTCAAACAAATGCCCTACACTGACCGCCTCAAAAAACTCCAGCTTTACTCCGTAGTATCGCCTACTCTGAGGTGATCTCTGCCTAACATATAAAGCTATGTCAAACCCAGAGCTGTTGGACATGCTACAACTAAAGAAATCCCAATCCCTCCGAGCCACACACTCTAGGGACCTAAACCTTGTCACCACAATAAACAGGACATGCTGGAACGATAGATTCCTGTCCCAGAGACTTCCTATACTCTGGAACAAGCTACCCATCTATGTCAAGCAAAGTTCTTCATTAGCACTCTTCAAGAAAAATCTTGATGAGTGGATGGGAAATAGGAAATACATCCCGGGGATCACTTCTGTCTCTCTGCTAGACAGTGGCACAGGAAAATAACTTTCTTGGGTGGCGTAAGCTATGGTACCTTGCTGGCTAGGCTTACTTAGGCCCTTGGGCCGATAGCCTAGTACCTACCTATGAACCTATACAGAATGTACTTTTACATTTTTTTCTCATTTATACCCACTCTGCTTCATATACCCTAATGCTAATCAGTTTGCTTCAGAGTGAGATCATAATGAGACGTGTACCCTAAGAATTCTCTGAGCAGTAGTCATAAGTAACAAATCTTACTTTACACGTGAGCCGCATAAACCAGCATCAAAGGAAATATTAACTTCTGGATCACCAAACTTAGCATTCTCCATCAGCCAGCTTCGCTTCCTCCACAGTCAAAATAAATCAGATCTTGAATGGAGTTGGGAAGAGAAATACAGAATAGTTTCCATTCAGTGTTGTTGCCTTTTTGCTGTTTATCTCTCAACTTTACAAGTACTTAATATTACTACTTTCCATTTTAGTACAGCGACTGTGAACTTATTTTTACTTTTGTTTTTTTTTTTTCCTGCTATAATATCTCCTGCAAAACCTTGGAAATAATTTCCTATATGACCCTGTATAATCTAGAACATCTATGTAGCTGGATGTTAGAGCTGACCCTTATAACAGGCTACATATGATTTTTGATTTTTTACCATTCAAATTCTATACTGGTAGTATGGGAGGGATTACCTGCCTTTATATTCCAGTATCTTTATGGGTTCCTTTTAACTGTAACTTGCTTGATTCTGTCTCTTTTCTAGATGCCAGTCATCCACAGTCAGAGTTCCATTGGTGTCAGACAAGTAGTTCTCTCTAATGTGTTTTTTTTTTAGAAGCTATTTTGTAGTTATACTGGAAGATATTAGAAACATAGATGGAAGAATTATGATTGACATAAGTTGAGAAGTAGTACTGTTATAAAGTAGTTACTGATAAAGTTAGCCAACATACTTTCTCTTAAGTAAAACAATTCTGAAGCCATGTTAGGGTTATTGTATTTTCTTGGGAGAGAGTCAGTGTTTGCACCTTTGTGATGACCTGTAGTATGAATTAACACATATCAGTGATCCCATGAGCATTACAAAATGCATTGTGGTGTTGATCATTTTATAAGCTGCATATAAAGAATAAAATCTAGAGATTTTTAAAAGGCATAAAAAAGAAATATGGGCATGGAAAAGGAGAGATCTGATATGGTGCAGTATTTATGCAAAGGAGACAGCCAATCAAGACAAAAGCAGCAGCCCCAAAGATATTCAAAGAGAGACACAGGCAAAGGCTTCCAGATATGGAAAATTTCACAATACAAAAAAATAAGATCACAAAGAGGGAGTGTAGAACAGAAGATTGGTAAAGCAGAAGTTAAAAAAAATAGAAGTTGAAGTTATGGAATACCTGCAAAGTGACAAATCAAACCAGTAATGTAAATATGTAATTACACTGCTACCCTGTAATATGATACATATATACTGCCTTTTAAATTTCTTTTGTTTAACATATCTGTTAAATCAATTTTGATCATATTCAACACTGTATACATTTTCTTTAAGTAATATCATCTGTTATTGTAAACTGTGCATTTAAAAGACCTACTTAGTAATTGTATAATTTCTATTATAAATTGCTGTGTTTCAGGGAGCTTTTCTCGTCGGGTGACTCGGGTCTCCACTGAAAATGGGTCCCAAGCCCAGTTGGACTAACCCAGTTAACAAATGCCAATAAATAAATAAGTAAAGGATTTAATGAGGAAACTCAAGCACAGGTTATATCACAGCATGATGGAACAACGATTTCCCCAAGTAAGGAAAAGCAGGAGTGGGAAAGAAAAAGAGTTTTAATAGGATGGAATATTTATGCAAAAGAGAAAGCAAAACTAATCTGTGCAAAAGAGCAGAATCAAAGCTATTTGATGAGAAATGTAGGCAAAGGCATCCGGATATGGTAGATTTTACAAAACAAAAAAAAAAACAAAAAGGAAACGTAGAAGAGAGGATTAGTAATGGGGAGGTAAAATAAACAGAAACCGATGTTATGGATTACCTGCAAAGTGAAGGATTTCATGTAGAAAATCTAACTCTGATAACATCATAGCAAGATAAAGTAATGAATCCCCAAATTAAGGAGAAACTAGTGTAGTGAGAAACATCTGATCAATTGCCATATGAAGATACTTTGGAGCCTTCCATAGGAAACCAGTACAAAAGTTCAGTTGGAGATGGACAGCAAGGTAAGGAATAAGCAATTATGGCAACTCTGACGCAGTCAGTGGTGTGGAGTAATAGGCCAGTGAGTTCCCATATGAAAGAGCAATGGATGACACAGGTTGAAACTGAAGAGATTGTGGCACAGGAAGATGCTCTGGAACTTTCTGTAGAATGCCTGCAGGAAATGGGGAGGAAAGAATGTGCCCTCTGTTTAGAAGAAAATGATCTGAGAGATGAGTTGCTTGATTTAATAGAGATGGATAGACAGATTGATTAATGAAATATATAGTCTACAGAAAGTCAGTAAAACCCAAAAAGTTAGAAGTTTGATAAAACAAATGAACACCGTAATTAGAACTGTTCATAGAGATTCATGTAATATAACAGAAGTAAATATGATATATTACTGTACAGCTAAATTAATAACAGACAGTCTCACCACAAAAACACGGGGCAGTAAGGGAAAGGAAATGGAGACATCAAATCCCGCCATGGAAATATCGAATAGAGAAAATTATAATGCAGTTAAAGTAAGAAGTGTCACTGTTAGAAAAGTATAGAAGAGGGAACAGATGAACAAAAATACTCAGAAGGATAGATGTGATAAAAGGAATGTGCAGTATCAGAACAGCTCTGGATCTATCATGCATTATCACAAGTAAACTAGAAATATGTATCAGAACTGCTCTGGATCTATCGTGCATTATCACAAATAAACTAGAAATATCAGCACAGGCAGAAAAAATTTAGAAGATGTGCATATAAATATAAAGGAAAAGTACAAAAGCAATTTATTGATGACCCAAAAAGGATTTATAAAGAATTGGGAAACAAGCAAAATGAATTGAAATGCCACCAAAAGCAGAAGAAATAGATAGATTTTGGAGAAATACCCATGAAGATCCTTTGGAACATAACAAAGGTGCTAAATGGATAGAAGAAGTAAAAGAAAGAAGTTCAAATGTCCAGGGTATGAAATGGGATGAAGTAACAGCCAAAGAGATTGAAGCAAAGTTGAGAAAAGCTCCTAATTGGAAAACCCCAGGCCTGGATGCAGTACATAACTTCTGGTTAAAAGTATTACCATCTCTACATGAAGATTTAGCCATGAGTAAGAACTATTTATATGTGCACCCCAAACGGACACCAGTCTGGTTAACAACAGAAAAACAATACTCCTTAAGAGCGAGCCTGCAAGCTATCCTAAACACTATAGATAAATAACTTGACCTCCTATGACGTATAAACTATACACTGGAATTGATGCCGACAGAGTTTATAGTGATTTAGAAAAAAAAACTCAATCATGGCAATAGAATAAAAGGGTAACAAATGAAAGTCATATGGAACAACGGATCATTTGTTGTTAAAGTCATAATGGAAAACTGTTAAAAGGGGAAGAATCTTAAATATGGCATAAATAGACTACAAAAAAGCATTTGACCGTATCCCACATTCATGGATAAAGGAGTGCTTAAAACTGTGTAAGATACACCCTACAAAGATCAATTACATTACAACAACCATGAAACAGTGACAAACCTCTTTCCATTTAAGCCATGATAAAGAACAAGTTATTCCAGGGATAAAAATTCAAAGGGGAATATTCCAGGGTGACTGTTTGTCTATGCTGCTCTTTTGTCTTACCCTTAACCCATTAAGCTGTCTACTTAACAGATTAGGTCATGGCTATAATTTGGCTCCCAGAAAACAACAGTGTAAAGACTTTTCATCTTCTTTTTGTGAATGGTTTAAAACTGTATAGTTCATCAGATGAGGAACTGAAAGCACAGGTGTTCAAAACCTTTTCAGATGATAGTAGAATGTCAAATTGGTCTTGATAAATGTGCAAAAGCAGCCTTTAAACAGGAAAGCTGCAGCACCAAGAAAACATCAGTGTGGGACAGGAATGTGATATAAAAGAACTTGAGCAACAGGGAGTGTGTAAATATTTGGAAATTGATGAAGGATCAACAATAAAACATGACCAAATGTGAATAAAACTTAGTAAAGAATATTTTAGTAGACTAAAATTAATACTGAAAATAGCACTGACATCTAGGTACAAAGTTCAAGCTATAAACCAATTTTTTTCTTCCTGTCCTAAATTACAGTTTTGGAGTGATTGAATGGCCCCAAAAGGTGCTGGAGTGGTTGGACAAGTAAACAAGAAGGAAGCTTCATGCTCATGAAGTGATTTATAAAAGTCAGTGTATTCCAAGATTATATATGCCCCATTCTGAAGAAGGTATGAGCCTTGTCGAAATTGATTACATGTATAGATCTGCAATCATGGGACTACATACATATCTGCTGACCTCACAAGACCCAAATGTAGTGAAAGTTTTAAAACATGGGGGGAGTAAGTCTAAGATGACTTCCCTGTTAATTTAGCAGAAGGATGTCAGTGTCAAGTGAGAATGGAAGTCAAACCAGAACTAGATAAAAATCAGACAGCAACTGAATGTGGCAAAAAATAAATAAATAAAGAATATAAGGTGAAGGATCAGATAAGAAGTCAAGAAATGTGGAAAATGCATAAATATAGTTGCAAGTATAGAAAACTCTTGTTGATCAGCATCAAACACAGGAATGGTTAACCTCTCGCCTAGCTAACCTTGCTCATTTGTATTATGTATATATAACTATACTGTAAAATCTAGCCTCAAGGCCATTTGCCTGTCTTTTATACCTAAACAAAATTGTAATTGTTTGTTTCTTTATGAATGCTACCTGTTTATTTGGCAGTAATGCAAAGTTTCTTAGCAATTATTCATGTAACTATGTATTGTTGGAGCGTTTCTCCCCGGGCCTTCACTGAAAACAGGCTCCCCGAGCCCAGTGGACCTCCCTGGTTATCAAACTGGAAGGAATAAATAAATAAATAAATTAATTAATTAATTAATTTAAAGCAAAAAATGAAAGGTATTATTGGCTGCTCAAGATAGTGGTCTACATACACGTTGGTTTACAAAGTCCATTGAACATGTGGGAGAAGCAGACAAATGTAGGTTTTGTAAAGCTGAAATGGAAACAGTTGCGCATCTTGTTGCTGGTTGTGATATGCTTAGTAAGTGTGTCAGAAGGACTGTATACTGAAAGGCATAATAATGTGGCAAGACTATTGCATTGTGGATTGTGCGGAAATTATAATATTGAAGTAGCTGAAAAACACTGGAAACAAGCCACAAAGCATTATAGAAAATGGTTTGTATCACATGTGATCAGCCATTACCAACAGTTCAAAGATATAGATGCGAGAAAACCAGACATAGTAGTCCATTAAAAGAAGCCAAAATTAGCTTCCTCATTGAAATTGCTACACCCAGTGACTACAGTGTCTTTCGTGCAGAGACACAAAATTATAAAAGTCCAAGATCTGCAGGCAGAAACGAGAACAGTGTGGAAGAAGATACCCAGACAGTTGCTATAGTAGTAGGAGCAATTGGTCTTGTAAAAAAAAAATATTCACAATTGTACTTAGATATGTTTCAGATGCATGTAACTCCGTATGAATTGCAGGAGGAGTCATTACTGGGCACATTGGGGGGTACTGCGAAGAGCACATCTGGCTAACTTCAAATATTGAAACAATACTAATTTTATGAATATTAACCATAGTTTGACTTTGGAATGGGGTCCAATCCCATCATGATATTCTAAACCCAAAAGACTTGGAGAAATTAAAGACAGAGGCATATATTTTTTTGTCAGTTTCATCATCCTTGTTCAAACTGAGACCTATGTTACTTTTTCCACTAGAGTTTTTGTGAGCATGTCATTTACACTGAGTATAAATTAAGATTTATTTTAGAACCTATAACCTACCAACTTTATGTAAAATAATATAGACTAGCAGGAAACAGATTACATATAGATGAATACTTGATAGTAATCAGTTGATTAGATGTCAGATTCCTGACTGCTCACACACTAGACACTTGCATAATGCTAAAAGTAAAAAGAAATGTAAGAAAAATATTTTACTTGAAAAGGAAAAGCATTCTTTTGCAATTCTTATTTAAAGTAATTTTCTCACATTTAATGTGCTCAATTGTTACCTGAATACCTCATTTATTTTCAGCTTGGATAAAACTCAAGAGGAGTTTTAGATTTATGTTTAGAAAGTTATGTGACTAATATTGTGCACACGGTTATTTAGAAAACCTTACTTTCACTTAATCATTTCTTCATCACATTGTCTCAACTGTCCTTTACAGGGAGTTGCAGAGAGCAAGATGAGTCTGTAGTTGTTGGAATGATTTGTTGGTGGAAGCTGGTAAGGTTGTTTCTGTTTTTTTAATTAGAGGATATAGTTCAAGAGGTGTTGAACAGGCCTACTGGAAGACCCGCAGATCTGACAGATTCAAATTATTCTGTAATGAAGTTAAGTCCCTTCTGGATAATGACACTATTGGGGCACAAACTGAATCATATAACACAGTCACCATGTACGCTGTTCCTAACGGCAATAAAACGTCTTCGCTGTTGAAATGACAAAATATTCAAATCACCAAATATTCCAAAAACGAGTCGTTGATATAAAAGGCTTTAATATAGAAACAAAGTGAGCGCTTTCGCCAACAGGCTTCTTCAGACTTAGATAAAATTACATAAAAAAAGTTCTTTAAAAGAACTATCATTGGTCCTGATTGGTTACAAAACTAGCAAAATTGCGCTTAATAATTTAAAGTGAGACACACAGAATTAATCATGCAGCTCCTTCTAAATGCTTCATTTACTAAAAAGCACACACTTAACCAACTTAAAAGCTGCTCAACAAAACCATTGTGTTATTACATAATAAAATGTTCTTAAATTTAAATATGTCCACCCTCATACATTACTAAAAGGTTATTAAACTAAATAGTAAAAGAAAACAAAAAACAGCTTCACCAAATTGTTCAAACAAATCACAGTGAACATAGATACTAACTATACCAACAATTCGGCACTTGCAATAATATATAAAATCTGTATAAAAGTATTGCAATTAACTCATAAGTAGAACATACCATGTGAATGCATGAGTAAATAACATTCATGCTGAATGGTTCTACACATGGCCACAGTCAAGTACTTAAAAGTAAGCACTTGTATGATGTTGCAGTTAAAAACATATATACAGGTTCTACTCTTATCTAAAAAACAAAACTAAATATCTAAAATGGATGGAGTATAATCACTTATGTCTACGTAATGTAGATGTGGGCAAAGACAAATCATTAGTGTTTAACCTATCGAATAGAGAGTTGACTGAACATGAAATACGTGTTTTAAATAGAGGCCTCAATTTTGTTCCCACTACAAATGGTGATGTCGTAGATACAATCATCGACACTAAATTGTTCACTAGGAACTTACAGTTGAAGTTGGATTATGGTCAACAAAAGGGTGATATAGGCCATATGAGGTTTCGCGCCAATAGTACGTTTACTCCACAACTGAGCCCTACCATTGAAGTATTCGGCAAGGTATTAGAAAATGAAATTTATAATTGTTTTGATAATAATAGAAGATCTAGACATGGTCAGAACTTGAACCATCTTGAACGGAAAGCTCTGAATAATTTAAAAAGAGACCTTTCCATAGGCATTAGACCAGCCGACAAAGGTGGTCCGATTGTCATTATGGACACCACTGATTACAATACTAAGATGACATCTATGTTGAATGATGATGAATTTTATTTGAAAATTAATCATGAAACTTTAGTGGATAAAGTGTTTAGTGTTTATTATACATTAGATGACCTTATTATGTCATTTGACATCACTACAGAACTATATGAATTCTTTAAAGTTAGGGACCCCATCATCCCAGTAATTCAGGGCCTTCCCAAGATTCATAAGAACAGCAGGAACCCACCCATGAGACCTATTGTTGCAGGGCAAGGGTGGGTTACAGAGCCCCTTTCTATTTATATTGAGAGCTTATTGAGACCTTTAGTTGATATAAATCAACGAATACTGAAAGACAGGAAGCAATTTTTGATAGATCTATATACTAATACACGACAACTTAGAGATGATCAACAGTTTTTTCTAGTGACATTAGATGTGACCAGTTTGTTTACCATGATCCCAAACGATATTGGGATAAAATTCATCACAGAGTATTTAAGAGATCATTCACAGTTTTCAATCGAAAAAATAGATTTAATTGCTCTATTATTAGAAACTATTCTGACCAATAATGTTTTTGCGTTTGGTGAAGATCTATACCTACAGAAGGATGGCGTAGCTATGGGCACGTCTTGTGCCAATAGCTACGCCAACCTGGTTATGGCTAGATGGGAAGACAAATATGTATACCAGAGTGTTTGCTTCAAGGAACATGTAGCAATGTATTGTCGATTTGTAGATGACCTCTTCCTCTTGTGGCTGGGAGATGAAGTCTCCCTTAGAAAATTTGTTACATACTTGGACACGAGTACACAGTTTTTGAAATTCACTATGAATTTCTCCAGGACTAACATTTCCTTTTTGGATGTAGAGATTACCAGACTTGACAATGGCATATTGAATACATCCATACATAGAAAAGGATGTTATAGGAATAGTTTATTGCACAGACGAAGCATGCACCCACTCTATGTGTTCAAAAATGTTCTAAAAGGACAATTCATGAGAGTGTCGAGACTTAACCCAGATGAACAATGCTTTGAATCAGGAATACAAGACCTTAGAGAGAGATTTATAGAAAGGGGTTACTGTGAAAAAGATATAAATGAAACCATCAAAGCTGTAGAACTACTGAGGTTGAATAGAGCGAGACCATATTTTATGGACCAGACAGATACACAGAATGTAGGTGTTACACCTCAAAATGAAGTGAGAGCGACTTTAACTTTTAGTCAGGTTAATTTGAGAGTAAAAGAACTTATGGAGAAACACTGGAATATTTTGCGTTCAGACAGAGAACTATGTAGTATTATAGGCCCTAAACCAAGTGTTACTTATAAGAATCATCCCAATTTAAAGAGCATTTTATGTAGACCTAGATATGTCACATACGATAGACAGGAAGTAAGTTCAGATGTTAACACGAAGCCCTGTGGAAAGTGTAATCAGTGCAAATTTATAAACACAGACACTTTGTTTAAACATCCCATCACAGGTCGCAGTTACCATTTCCACACTAGTACTAATTGTGAGAGTAGTAACATTGTTTATCTTGCAGTTTGTAGTTCCTGCCCTGCTTATTATATTGGGAAGACGAATCGCACCTTAAAAGAACGTATAAGGGAGCACTGTTACCAGATTAGGATTGGCTCAGACATGAACGCTTTAGCTAAACACAACAAATTAGCAGGAATAGGACATATGTTTAGCTTTTTAGTCATTCAGAGGATTATACAAGGTTTTAGAGGAGGTGACCTTGTCAATCGTACCTTGGAATATGAGACGAGGTGGATAATTAGATGGCGAGCTGATGAACCACCCGGCCTCAATGACAAGGTCCAGATCAAACCTTTCCTTAAAAATAGGAAATTACGTAGACATAAGTGATTATACTCCATCCATTTTAGATATTTAGTTTTGTTTTTTAGATAAGAGTAGAACCTGTATATATGTTTTTAATTGCAACATCATACAAGTACTTACTTTTAAGTACTTGACTGTGGCCATGTGTAGAACCATTTAGCATGAATGTTATTTACTTATGCATTCACATGGTATGTTCTACTTATGAGTTAATTGCAATACTTTTATACAGATATTATATATTACTGCAAGTGCCGAATTGTTGGTATAGTCAGTATCTATGTTCACTGTGATTTGTTTGAACAATTTGGAGAAGTTGTTTTTTTGTTCTCTTTTACTATTCAGTTTAATAACCTTTTAGTAATGTATGAGGGTGGACATATTTAAATTTAAGAACATTTTATTATGTAATAACACAATGGTTTTGTTGAGCAGCTTTTAAGTTGGTTAAGTGTGTGCTTTTTAGTAAATGAAGTATTTAGAAGGAGCTGCATGATTAATTCTGTGTGTCTCACTTTAAATTATTAAGCGCAATTTTGCTAGTTTTGTAACCAATCAGGACCAATGATAGTTCTTTTAAAGAACTTTTTTTATGTAATTTTATCTAAGTCTGAAGAAGCCTGTTGGCGAAAGCGCTCACTTTGTTTCTATATTAAAGCCTTTTATATCAACAACTCGTTTTTGGAATATTTGGAATATTTGGTGATTTGAATATTTTGTCATTTCAACAGCGAAGACGTTTTATTGCCGTTAGGAACAGCGTACATGGTGACTGAGTTATTTACTTTTATTTTAGTTACGCTGGTTCCAGCCTCTATTGGTGCGTTTATCTGCATTTGGATGAATCATATAACAATTTGTTTAGAAAATGGTTTGGTTTCAGGTTATGTCAGATAGAGATCTGGAATACATATTTGAAAGAAAATGATTTTTTTTAATGCAACACTTCCTTTTTGTCCTAAGTTTTTATTTTTTTTTTTAAATAAATGTGGCAAATATTGCTGATTTGATTTTTTTTTTTTGGGTCCATGTCTATTTTAAGAGACCAAGGGATTTTTTTTTTTATCACAGTGTTTCCCCTTATAAGGTTTCTATTTCCGATGGATGCTGCAGTTTCAGAAGTTGGACATATTTATGGGTTATCTCCACTGAAGACAAAAAACTGTATTATACCACAGATAGCATTTATTTTTACAGCAAATGTAAAAATCACATAAAACTTGAAAAACACAGGAATTCAATCTCTCTTAGCGCCACGGCTTAGAACAGCCTTTACAGAGTAAATTATTTTTTAAAAAAACATGGCTTTTATATAAAATAATACACCTATAATTAAATTCATTAACAATCAATTGTTTGTTGCACTTTTTTAAAAAGATTTATACATACTTCAAGGCTTATTCTATAAAACTTTTCCAGTTACATTCTTTATTCATGCCCCTAGGATATAAAGTGTTATATTTTAATATAAAGACAGATTCCTTTTTTCTTAATATTTATTTAATTGCATCTTCACTCAGATAATCTGTTTTTACTTTCTCTAGAAATCTGTTTTTACTTGCTCTAGAATTATTACCTCTAGTTTACTAAAATCACCCTGATGTAGCTGATTAAAATGTTCTGCTAAGGGACTCGTAAATTTATTATTCCTGATGTCTCTAATATGTTCTTTAACCCTCTCTCCAAGACTTCTTTTACTTTCACCTGTATAAAATGATGGCAAGAACATTTTATGGCATAAATAATGCCAGTACTTTTACAAGAAAAATTGCCTTGTGTATGGAATTTTATTCCATTAATATTATTAAAAGTTGGTACTGCATATTTACATATTGCACATTTCCACAAGGCATTAACCCTCCCCATTTAATTCCTTTAATAACCAACTCCTGTGGTCTTTTATAAGTACTATGAACTAAAAAATCTTTAAGACTACGACCACGCTGATAAGAAAATTGTAATGCGACTTCCTTCAAGGAAGAAACTTCTCTTTTAACTATTTGCCAATAATTCCTCAGCAGCTGAGTTTGCTTGTCTGAAAATAGTGTATATTTAGAGACATAATATAACTCTTTTTCTGAAACAGACCTAAACAATTCTTTCTTTTTTGTTATATTGCCTCTATAAGTATTTTCCTTATTTACTTTATTATTAAACACCTTACTATAACTATGAGCTACCATATCTACTCTATACCCCTTATTAACAAACATATTTACCACTTTATTAGCCTCTTCCTTGGCTTCACTCACATTGTTGCATAATTTACTTGTTCTTAAAATTTCTCCATAGGGAATATTATTAAGTGTGTGCCTCGGATGACAACTTTGAGCATGCAATATATGATTCACTTGGTTAAATTTTCTAAAAATACTGTTTTTTATCACGCCATTTTCTTGACCTTCCAAAGTGATGTATACAAATAGTTTACTTTTACACCCTCTTGTAAACCATCATATTTTATTTATTTATTTTCATTCATATACTTAAGAAATAGTTGTATTTCATTGTGCCCTCCTTGACAAATATAAGGTCATCTATAAACCTAAAATATTTAATGACAAATTTTTGAAAAAAAAAAAGGACTTCTATAAACATGAGTGTTTTCAACCAAGCCTATAAACAAATTTGCATACATGGGGGCAAATGCTGCCCCCATTGCTGTTCCCTACAATTGTCTATATAGCTGACCATCAAATTCAAAAATATTATTAGTTAAACAAAAATGTATCAGTTCCTTAATATATTGTGTTCTAGGACTTTCTTTCAAGAAATATTCTATAGCTTGCATCCCAAATTCATGATTTATACTAGTATACAAACGGGTAATATCCAGTACCAAAAAATACATTTTTATTCCATTTTACATCCTTTATTTTATCAATGAAATCAAATAACTCCTTTATGTAAGAAGGTAATTTAAGTACTTCATTTTATAAAAATTGATGCAAAAAGTACCCTAAATTATGAGTAAAATACCCACAAGCCGACACGATAGGTTGGCTTGGTGGATTTAATAAACTCTTGTGTATTTTAGGCACACCGTAAAATCTGGCCATAGTAGTATTTTTGCTTGAAAAGTTGTTGGTAACATCAGATACAGTAAAATAATTCAAGTGAACACCTTCATGCAACAGACTATCATACTGACTTTTGGCTTGTATGTGTGCTTCCAACTCCACTCTTTCATACACTTTACAATTATTTAAATGATTCATACACATCTTAAAATAATCAGATTTCATGACCACCAGTTTTCCACCTTTGTCTGAAGGTTTAAATACAATATTGTCATTATTTCTCAACTGCTGTAAACTCTGCCATTTTTCCTATGACATATATATAATGTCATTTTGATAAAATTCCTCAACTTCCTTCTCTAATACAAAAAGAAATACTTGCTAGAATTTATTTATACTGTCATTTTTAAATGGCGACATAAACACACTTTTTGCCTTTACCTTTGATGCATCTAACTTACTATAGGCATTCATTTCAGTATGTGAGTTACAAGAATAGTGACTCTCTTCACTAGAGGAAGTAGTTTCATGATTTTCAGTTAAACTAGACAAATTATTAACATTAAAAAAATAATCAGTAATATGCATTTTTCTTACCAGTTTAAATAAATCCCCTTTCAATTCATGCAGTCTCGGTAAAACGGAGGGTATAGATTTTAACCCCTTCTCCAGTATGGACATTTCCATTATGTTAAATTCATAACCTGACAAATTTACAACATAGCCATCAAAAATACTTGTCGTTTTGAATGTCTCACTAATATGTCCACTTACTGCGTTTGGTATAGGGACCATAGTTCTTTTCTCTGTTTGTTTCCTGTCCATGCCAGGAATGTTTATTTGACCCTAGTTTTTGTCCCTCATTATTACGAAATGTTTTCCGAAAGTTGTCAACATTATTGGGTCTAGGTAATATCGGAAAATGTTCTTCTTTATAATCTTCTTCATCTGGTGAAGATGCCGCACTTTCTTCTGAGATGTAATTGCTTACTCGTCTCTGTTGGTCTTCCTGATCCATTTATGGGTTATCCTTTGATTTAGCTGGTTATCTGACTTGTGATAGTGAAGGGCTGATTTATACCCTGAGATGGTGGTATAATCTCACCTGTATAGCTGCAACTTCTCTCTTGGACTTTTTGTTAGCCAACCAGTAGTCAGAATTATTATATTTACAGATAGTGTTTGAAATTGGGGTGAAACACTAGAGTACGACAGATAGTGTTTGAAATTGGGGTGAAACACTGTAGAGTACGAGGGGTTGCAGACTTACTTCAGAAAAGTATCAATCATATACTTTTGCATTAATTTAGTGTAGTATCTGTTGCTCCAACAGTTATCACTGCATTTGGGAAGTCCCTGTTTCATTCACAACAGTTTTAGATTTGAGGAATTTTCCCTCAGCATGTCATTATGCTTCAGTCTAGCTTGTATATTAGCATGCTGTTTACTGTATATTATATGTATGGTTACTAAGTTTAGTGACATTTAATATGAATAGTATTTTGTACATATAAAGAAATACATGGAATTATAATTAAAACACAAGGCTTAGATTTTGTAACAGTAGAGGTTTAACCAGTTTCAGACATTTTAAATGTGGCCTTTCTTTTGCTGTCTTCCTTCACTTGAATGAATGCACATGAATTCCCTGATATTTCGAAGTGTGTTTGATTAAAAGAAATTAGCTTGATCAAAATTTTGCTAACTAGTTTTGCTTCTCGATAATAATTTAAAAATATTCTCAAGTGTGTTAGAACAGAGAGGTCAGTGCTGCAACCAGTGGGTGATTCAGTATTGCATCAGTTTGGATATAAAAAAGGAGAATCTGTAATAACAGATATCTGCAATAGAAAACATTTCAAATTATGAAGGTATTAGTTTGTAGAAATAAGTAGTGTGTATCATCTTCTAATATAATGAGTAAGATAGTGTTGTAGATGCTCCCTCAATTTCTCTCCATATGTGCTTCAGGCATAAGAAACACTCAGCTGATAAAACTTGCTTAGGCTGCCCAAATTCTCGTCCTTTCCATTCTGCATTGTTTTTATCATACTTTCCATTTCTTTACTGCTACACCACAGTATGGCTGAAGAGAAAAGGCCCAAGGATACCACTTTTTTGAAGAAAGAAAAAAAAAGTAAGTGAAGTTAATACATTTTTTCTTGGAAGATTATTTCATGATGTAGTATGACAAACAAGTGTTTTCATTTTATTTTCTTCCTTACACTTTTTTTTCCTTTTTTTAGACTTTTCTGACAGCCCTTCAGTAACATTAGGCCTCCCCCTTTTCACAACATCTAAACTACTGAATAGGAAAGTGTATGGCACACCACCCACCACTAGCATACTTAGTCTGTAATATGGTCCAACTGGGCATTCCTAGACTTGGAGAAAGCATATGACAAGGTCCCGAGAAAGCTGATTTGAGCAATCCTGAGTTGGTTTGGAGTCCCATTAACATTGGTAGAATTAATGTAAGCTATGTACAAGGACCCAGGGACTGAAGTATGAACAGTGTTCGGTCTTACAAAGTGGTTCCAAGTGGGAGTGGGTGTGCATCAGGGTTTATCTCTGAGCCCACTACTGTTCATACTGCTGATGGGCTACATTGGAAAACAGGTCGAAGGGGACAGGTCAACAAAGTTGCTGTATGCGGATGAAGTGGCATTACAGGCAGACTTCATGGGATGAAAAGGAGTACAGATAAGACAGCTGTAATGGCAGCAAATGGAGGAAATTAGAAGAAGCTGAAAATTGAGAAAGAAGGTAGAATAGTGGAACATATTAATGACTTTAGGTGTCTGGGAGGGGAGGTTGTGGAGAAAGGAAATCAGAATGAGGAAGGCAAGGCTAGAATCAGATGGGCTGCAGCTCACTGGCACAGTGTGTCAGGGGTAGTGTAGTGTATGACAAAGTAATGCCAAAAAAGCTGAAAAGTAAAGTGTATAAAACAGTGATGCAGCCAATACTACGGCATGATATAAAAAAACTGGACAGTAAACACACAGCAATTAAGGACACTAGAGGTGATGGAGATGAAGTACATGAGACTAGTGGTAGGATGCACACTGTGGGACAGCTGAAGAAATAAGGACATAAGAGCAGAAGCCAAAGTAACTGTAATTTATAGAAAAGGTCAAAGAGAACAGATTAGAGTGGTGCAGGCACATGCGCAGGAAAGCAGAAGACAATCTGGTGAAGATGATTTTGGACAGACAAGAAGCAGGCAAGAGAAAATAACACTGTCTAGCAAAGAGGTGGATGGATTGTGTGAGAGAAGACCTGCGACAGTCAGGCATGAGTGCCAAAGAAGGTAGGAGAGTGGAATGAATAGAGAGAGATGGCAAAAAATTACACAACACCCTGACCCCATGCAGAAAATGGGGAAAAGGGAGGGTTCATGATGATGATGATTGATTTTTATTGAATATGAATTTTAATCAGGAGTGTATTTACTCACCTATATTTTCTCCTTTCTACTCCCCCTTATATTAGTAATCACAGAATTCCTTAAAGATCTTTTAACACCTCAACCACCTTTGTCACGGTTTACTCCTTGCAAGGTTTCACAACTGATGACCAACCTGCTAATGCTGTCATTAGCCTTGGTAAGTTAGAGTAGTAGAAGATTCTCAGTGTAACTTGTGTAATATTTTCTCATCAGCCTGTTTTTGTAATTCCTTAAATAATTCCCTCCACCTTTCCTTTCAAAACCTTAAGTTCTCTCATCAGTATTTTGCCAGTTTGAAGTTTCTTTCTACTGTTCTCTTATCTCTTGTTGTATCTTTTCTTTTATTCTTTCTTTCAAATCATCGTAATTCAGTCTTCACCTCTCCCAACCCCACTGAGGTATTCTTGTATTCCAATTTCAAACTTACTTTTCATCTCAGGCATGACTGTCAAATAAGGTAAGAGAATGGCATTGAATCGAGAGAGATGGTGACAGTTCATATAACACACTGACCCCTTGTAGAAAATGGGAAAAAAAGGGGGTTGATGAGGTTGCACAATCTGGAAGTAAAGGAAAAAGTATATTTTTTAAAGTAAAAACACTTTCTCTTTATTTTATATTTAGAGAACAGGATGACAGGTTCCAAGGTCACTTAAAAGGTTTATTGGGCACAGCCCCCCTGCACAAAAGCATATTGGTTAGGTTTGTTACTTTAGACTTGTTTGTTAGTATGTCCTCACTGCCTGATTTCAGTGACAGTTGCAATGCTGTCTATGATTTAAGGCAGTAAAATCAGTGACAGTTAAAGTACCTCTGCTTTAAATGGACAGTAACACAATAAATCATGATTCTAAGCCAGACCTCATTAATTAGAAAATTAAGTCTGTCAGGAGTTTAAGCCTTTAACAGTAAGTGTAAGATATGTCTTGTTTAGTTGTAATAATTTCCAGCCCTTGTTTCTATTACTTCACATTTTCAACCCCTTATAGTTCCTTCTGTTATTAGTTCCTGTATATTTCCATCAATCAGTTTATTTCTTTTGTACAAAATGAATCTTCTAAGCCCTCTTTTTGCTTTTACTGTTCACCACTTTTCATTCTGTTCACTTTAGTTTAATATATCTAATATTAAAATTCTAATCGGAAAGATTTTCAAATTGTACAAGACATTTATCAGTCTCTGCCTCTCAACTACAGGGTTAAATCCTGACCTCCACTCACTATATAGATGCTGTATATCTTTATCTATCAAGCGAGTCTCTTGCGAGAATATAATGTCTCCTCTATTTAATTTTAGATATCTCGTTAATGATTTCCTTTTGCTGCCATTACTTAATCCATTTATATTAATAGATAATAGATTAAAATTAGCCATACTGTGTATTTAAAAAGATTTATTTTAAAAGATGTGACATATTTTACCACCATATTAATTTAATTATATATAAGACTGTAATGCATTCCTCCAGCACTGTCTTAACATTCCATATTTTTAAAGTTTTTCTTTCTACAAACTAAGGTACTAAAACTCATAAATAATAAAAGCAAAGACAAGTCTACAACTTTAACTGTATATATTGGTAATAAAACATATCCTACTATGGATACTAAAGTTCCTAGTTTGCCTGTTGAATAGACAAACTACTGTACTATCATTCTACTTACCAACATCTACAAATTCATCAAAAAACTAGTCAAAAGCTACCGTGGCTTACAAATAATTAATATATTATATATAGATCAAAAATAATAACAGACTATTAATTTAATTATATATTTGCCATTTAAAAGTATGCCAGCCATTACTACATAAAAGTTTAATAATACTCTTCTATTGCTCACAAATATTCAATAATCCAAGACTTTATTGCATACCTATTTATGTAATAGTAGCATAAATTGCCCATTATATATTCCTAAATTATTCGCTCATTCACTATCATTATAACTAGATCTGTAAATAAATAAGTATAGCAGAGCAGGACCTGAAGAGACAAGGACGTCTATAAACTTACAAATGACAGGTAACCTTATCATACTAAACTGTAATACTAAACTGTAATACAAAAAGGAAGTCAATGCACACACATACATATATATATTTATCATGCTTAAAGGCACACACATTTTTTTTATCTAACAAAAGTTCTGAATTAATTTTTGAAGTACAAGTGTGTATATCTCAAAATTGTGGAAAAAAATGAAGCAAAGTTGGACAGCTTAAAAATGTGGGTAAGACGAATAGCATGTTTAAAGTAAGGATTCTTCAGCATCTTTGCAGTATTAGGAATAAAGATGAAAGAAATGCGTTATGTAGACATGTGATTTTGTATCCTACACACACATTTAAATTTAGGGTCATTGTAAATGTTAAACCCAGCACTAGGGGGGGTGATATTGTGCTTCAAACAGAAACTGTAGAAACAAAATGGATTGCTAGCTTAATGGCAAACAGGAAGCCAGGTTTAAATGAGTACATACCAATTAAGCCTATTTTGAAAAATAGGCGCGTCTTTCACTGAATGTGCTTGCTATTTCTGAATGTGATTGGCTTTTATATGTATATAAGTGAACCATCTCATTCATTTTATTTATCTGAAGAAGGGTCATCCCGAAAGCGCTTATCTTGTGATTTTAAGAATAAAGAAGATTTTTAAGCTGTCAGCAGTGTCCACCTTTGCTTCATTTTGCTTCATTTTTCTTCATTTGTGCTACCTGCTTAAGTTGGACTTTGGCGTCTTACTGGATATTTGTTTTTTACTATATCTCAAAATTGTGTAACACTCAACATGACAAATCAAAATATTTAAAAATCATTTAGCTTATTAAACTACTCCATAAAAATATGTACATTATGGAGGTCAAAGAGAATGTGAATAAAATTAGCTAACATGTATCTCCAAATTTTTACTTTTTGATTATATTTTCTGTCAGAAAAAAGTTTTTAGTCACAGTGCTTTAGCCTGTTGCTGCGATCAGTTAGCCATCTTGACTGTGCAGGATTGTGAATCATTTCAGTGGGGATAATTGTCCTTCTGTATACATATCTTATAAGATCACTTAGAACACTGTACCCTATCCAGAAACATCCTTGCATACCATTTGCTGCAGCTGGAGATGGGATAATATTAAATAGAGATTCATGTCTAACTTACAAATGATTAATTAACTAAAGTTAAGATTATAAAACCATACCTTCAAGTCTGAAGAAGTTCCTTAACAGGAATGAAAGTGCTTACGAGGTGTATTTAATAAAGTGTGTGTTTGTTTTATATACACCATTGGTGTGTTTTTTATTTGTTTTAGTACGGTCTGTTTTCAAGAGTATTCGTGAGGCTTGTTGTGGATAAAATTAAGATTATAGTATACATACATTTAACAAGTCACCACAAAATGTATGTTTCACCATATTCTAAGAAAAATATAAAAAAAATACAATAGCTTATTCATAATGAAAAAAAAAATAAAAGCCTGCAAGCTGGTAGAATTATGAATGTGTTTAAGCAGTATAACAAAGATCATAATATCAGATGTGATGTTCTATCTAACCTTCATTCTCTACTGGTTGGGTTGGGAACTGATCCTCGGTTCTGACTAGGCCTTATACAAAGCTCGAGTTCTTCCACTAGCTCGTGGCTAAACCCTATCCCGTGATGCTCTTGGAGAGTTCCCCAGATCTCGTTTGCCACTAAACGATCGGGTGCTTCCATTCTGGCTCTGGCTAAGTGCAAATTTTTTTTTTTTACTTTTGAATAACTTTTGTTGAAAACTTCTTTGAAAGATTTTTAGTGTTTAATACGTTTGTTTGAATTTAATGTGTTCGCTTCTGTTGGTTGTTTGCTGTTGGCCATCATTTCTTTCACTAGGCCATTTTTCCTTCCCTTTCCCAGCTACAGTTATACTTTTCTAAGCCCCTTTTAGTAGAGTGTTTCCCTTAGTTACCTTATTCAAGCTCGCTTAAGTTAGAGAGCTTTGTAAATTTATGGTAGTTTTTCCCTCTATTTACCTGGTAAGCTAATTTAAGTTAGAGGGCTACCGTTGGCTCATTTAACTTAGAGGGCCTTCTCTTCCCTTTCTTTAATTTCTTCTTATATTAGGCATATTCGTTTAATTTAGAGAACTGACTTGTTTTCCTCTAGTAAAATGGTAGTGTTTAGTTGATTCTTGTGTGCTTACTTGATTTTTGTTGTTTAAAAATAATTTAATATATATATTTTCTCTATTAGTATTTAAGCTATTATAGTTGTTGTTTTTGTTACTGATATTGTAAGCCATAATGTCCAAGGAAACTAAACCCTCTGGGTTCAAGAAGTGTGAAAAATGTAACCAGAAAATGTCATTGACTGATGATCACACTGTGTGTACTGCCTTGGCGCAGTCCATTTATAGGAATCATATGCCATCTGCCATTCATTCAGTCACAGAGTGTTGCTTGAGGGAAAAACAAGCTGATATTGGGATGTTTACTAAAGACCCCCTTCTCAGAGGCAGTTGAAGAAGGTCCGGGTATGTCTAAATTGTCAAAATCCCCTGTCTTCCAGATCAGAGAAGTCAGGAAAAAGGTCATCCTCTGCTAGTACTCATTTAGAGCCAACAAAAAAATTAGCAAAAGAGTCATCTTCGGACCCGAAGACTGTTGCTCTTGAAAAACCTACTTCCTCAGCTCCTCCTGTGGTTTCGGTGCCAATGGAGTTTCACCTATGATGCCGGTCCCCAGATTTGGAGCCAGTTTCTCCAACTTTGAGATCACCCTTGCTTCAACCAGTTAGATCTCCTACTCCATCCTCTAGATCCTCCAGGAGCCTCTCTGATGATGATGTGGCTTGTGTGGTACGGAGACTTTTACGGACACTGGCGCTGGCCAAACTCTTGAGGGCTCCAACCCAGAAGGATTCGAAACCAGCCAAGACTACCCCTCCTCCATCCATTCCTCCTCCGATCCGATCTGGGACCTTGGAGCCAGAGTGTCTGGCACTGATTTTAGTGGAACTGTCGGACCTGGATCTTTGAGCCCGACAACTGCTCCAACATCCTTGGCTCTATCTGAATTCGAGGGGTCTAGCGTCTGACACTCTGTAGTCGGGTCTGAGGAGGAGAGTCGGATCGGACAGTTGTCTGATCCAAACTTGCCTCTCGGGGCTTCGGCATGGATAAGCTTGGCTCCTACATCGGCCTTGGAGCCAACCTCTTTGGTTACGGGGATGCCTTTTGGTTCTTTGGAGCCAGGAGTTTCCTTGGATCAGGGGCGGGGGGCCTTCGAGGTGATAAGGAGAGTGCTGTCTCCACAGGCAGCTCCACTCTCTGTTCCAGACATTCTTCCCCCAAAGGCATTGATGTCTGTCTCTGCACCATTGTATCCACACAGACGTGGAGACCCAACGCCTCAGGATGCCCCATTGGGTGAACATCTCTCTTCCGAAACCTCTCCTGAATACCCTTCTGAAGAGGTTCCTCGGAGGAGACTATGCAAGAGGAAGCATTTAGACTCCCCAGAGGAGTCCATCACATCTGATACAGACCTCTGTGAGTCAGAAGGATCCCTACTGTCACCCTCTGAGGATGTCTCCTTCGCAGACATCCTGGAGATTCTTAAGCAGAAAGGCGGCTGAAAGTCCATCAACCCTTCTGAGGAAGAGTCTGTATAGTTGAAGGCTTTTGAGTCTTGCCCTTCTGCCACTTGGGTGTCTCTGCCTTTTGATGAACTGATGGACCTAGTTTGTCAAAAGGCATGGTAGTGTCCAGATTCAGTGGAGACTGTTCCCCGGAGGCCAAAGAAATTCATAACTTCACCCACGGATAAGACTTTACTCACGAAAGGTGTCCCAGTAGATGCTGTGGTGGTGGCAGCAGCCACCAAGAAGGAACTTTCTGAGATGTCCTCTTCTGTCCATCCACCAAACAGGGAGTCTCATACGATGGACAGATATGGAAAATGCACCTCTTCTTCAGCGAACGTTGCACTCTGATCACTGAATTATCTCAACCACTTTACTAGACTTCAGAGGGATCTCCTGAAAGAGCTAGGAGATGGTCTCCAAGGTTCAGTAGCTGAAGGGGTATCAGAGAAGGTTTCCTCTCAGCTCTCCACCTTAAATTCAGTGGTCAACTCCTCCATGAGACTCATTTATTATGCAGCCGATGGAACGAGTAGGGCAGCAGGTTCAAGAATTTCCCTAAGGAGACATTCCTGGATGCGCTTGTGTGACTTTGTGGAGCCCTGTAAATCTTCTTTTGTGAACACCCCTTTCGACGGCTCATCCCAGTTAGGGCCAAAAGTTAAAGACACACTAACCAGGTGTGAATAAGAAGGAAAAACTTTCTGCTGTAGGACTCCATTTTTCCCTACCTACCAGACCTTATCCTAAAGGTCAAAAGGGAGGAAAAATGTGGTTCTGAAAAATCACAGAGAGCTTTCCAGGGCACACGTGGTGAGTCTTTCCCCAGGGGCAGAAGGGGAAGCAGTAATGGAAGATGCCGACCACGCGGCAGAGGAGGTCTGCAAAATCAGGGGGATGGACTCTTTCCTTGGTAAGCCCTTTCAGCGCTTCTGAAAGAAGGCCCTCCTCTCTATCTCTGGAGCCAGTCGGGGGTCGCTTATCTTTGTACCCAGAAGCCTGGCTAAAAATAACAAAAGACAAATGGGTACAAAGCATCGTATCCAGAGGTTACCCCATACCCTTTTCTTTCCCCATCCCAAACATAAAGAACATCCCAGCTGTTCCACCCAGTCAAAGGGAACAGGCAACCCTAGAAATGCAAAAGTTGCTAGAAAAAAAGAGTCATCCAGACAGTCCCCACAGACCAAATAAGATCCAGAACTTACTCAAAGTTCTTTTTAGTTCCAAAGAAAACAGAGGACTGGAGACCCATCCTGGATCTCAGCAGACTAAACGAATCAGTAAGAAAGTCAAAGTTCCAGATAGTAACACTGCAGTCAGTATTCCTTTTCTGGGACAAGTCAATTGGATGTGCTCTACAGACCTCCAGGATGTGTTCTACCATATAAATAATGACAGGCGGTCCAAGAGTTATTAATGCTTTCGGCTGGGAGCCAGTTGCTACCAATTTCAAGCTCTTCCCTTTGATCTCACTACAGCCCCCAGAGTGTTCACCAAGTGTATGACAGTAGTCACGGCTCACTTGAGACGCCTAGGATTCTGAGTGTTTCCATACCTAGACGACTGGCTCCTATCCTCTACCACCGAGCATCTACTATCCAAAGCAAGAGACACCACTTTACATCTCTGCTCTCACCTGGGAATCACAATAAACTACGAGAACTCTGCATTGTTGCCATCTCAGCATATTGTCTTTATAGGAGCAGATCTAGACACAAGAAATATGGTGGCAAAACTCCCCTCCGAAATGGTTCAAGTCCTACGATCCCAAGTTCTAAACCTTCTTTCCAAAAGAAAAGTACAGGCAAAAACAATCCTCAAAGTACTGGGAACCATGACAGCTGCAGTTACTCTGATTCCATTGGCACACCTACACATGAGAATATTTCAGTGGCTACTGTCCACTCAGTGGTTGATGCAAGAACTACCCATGTCCCACTAAATTTTGATAATGGAATCCTGCAAGAAGGACCTTCATTGGTGGCTTTACTCCACTCATGTAACATTAGGTCATCCCTTTCTCCCCCCCCCAACCTTTAGCCACAGTGACCACGGACGCTTTCCAGATAGGGTGGTGGCATTATCTGGGAAGGACAGTTCAGGGCACTTGGCAGAACCATGAGGCTCATTTGCACATCACTGTTCTAGAGATGAGAGCAGTGCTTTTAGCATTGCAAGCATTCCAGGACTCTTTTCCGCTAGGAATTATTGCATTACAGACCGACAACATATCAGTTGTATGGTACATAAACAAGGAGGAACCAGATCTTACCCCCTTTTCAGGAGGCCCTGAGAGTATGGCACTGGGCAACCTCCTCCCAGCACTTTCTGATAGCAATGCACATCCCGGGGAAAACTCAGCAGAGCGATTCTGATGCCTCACGAGTGGTCCCTAAAACAGGAAGTGATGGAAGAGATTTTCCGCAAGTGGGTCCAGCCTTGCTGCAACCTTTTTGCCATGTCTGTGAATACAAAATGCAGCAGCTACTTTGCCCTGATCCCCCCTCCAGGGGAGTCACCCAGGTATGCACTTGTTCACAAGTGGCCCTTAGGTCTTCTCTATGCCTTTCCTCCCTTTCCCTTGATCCCAAAGGTTCTTCAGAAAGCCAATCACCTGGGAATGAACTTAATACTTGTTGCCCCATACTGGCCTCATCAAATCTGGTTTCCCTTCCTGTGGCCTCATCTCCAGGAGGAGCCATGGGTTCTGGACCTGCTGACCCATGCATCAGGGATGCTCCACCCCTCCCTCCAAACCCTCATGTTGACAGCTTGGCTGCTCCAATTCCAACCATAGACAGGCTCCCTAACCTTTCTACGTCAGTAAAGGATATTTTGATCTTGTCCCATAAAACTTCGAAGCGAAGGTTGTATAAAAGCAAATAGAAGAGATTCTCTTCTTGGGTTCTGAATAATCACATTGATCCCTTCTCTGCCCCAATAGCTTCTTTTCTTGAATTCCTGGCAAAACTGTTGAATGAAGAGGCAGCTACAGGTACTATTCGGGTCCATCTGGCTGCCATATCTAATTTTCATTTGGAAGAATCAGGCCCTAACGTCATGTCCCACAAACCTTGTAAAGCCTTTCTGAAAGGTACTCTTTTTTATTAAGACCACCAATTAAAGTCTCTCCACCACCATGGGACTTAAATTTGTTATTGTCATGTTTGATCCTTCCCCTTTCGAGCTGGCATCACCTTCATTCTTACATCCCACCCTCCTGCCCAAAGCCTTTCACTCCTGGAGGACCGAGCTGGTAAAAAATTGACTAGTAATGTTTCTTGACCTTCTTCATTGATCTGTCACTTATTCAGTGACCCTTAAGTAGCTTTATCTGCAAACAAGATTTGGGGAACTCTCCAAGAGAATCATGGGATAGGGTTTAGCCATGAGCTGGGGGAAGAACTCGAGCTTTGTATTAGGTCAAGTCAGAACCGAGGATCAGTTACGAACCCAACCAGTAAAGAATGAAGGCGAGATGGACAACACATATGGAACGTTATGGTGTGCACATAACTTCTTTTTTTCAGCATTTTGATACCGAGCTTATGGCATAATGTTTCTTGAGGTTAGCTCGCAAATCAGACGTGCCACCAAAACATTTCTGTAACCAAACACTTAGGAAGTGTCAGTAAGCAAAATGTTTCAGGCTGACAATAAGTATGTATGTAAGTGTGTGTGTGTGTGTGTGTGTGTGTGTGTGTATATATATATATATATATATATATATATATATATATATACACACACACACACACACACACACATATACATGTATGTATGTATGTGTGTATGTGTGTATGTATATATATATATATATATATATATATATATATATATACACACACACACATATGTATGTGTGTATGTATGTGTGTATATATATATATATATATATATATATACACACACACACACACACACACACACACACACACATACATGTATGTATGTATGTGTGTATATATCTATATATATATATATATATATATATATATATATATATATATATATATATATATATATATATATATATATATATATATATATATATATATATATATATATATATATATATATACACACACACACACACACACACACACATATATTTTGTCCTGTATCATCACTCATCTTTTTCTCCATCTTTCTAATGTTCCTGGTCATTTCATTCTCTGAAGCAGGTGTCTCTAGAAACCCTGAATTTTCTCCATAATTGAAGGTATTCCACAGCGTATCATCTTTTCCCTGTTTTTTTTTTCTTGTGTTCCACGGGATGTCTTCTCCCTGTTTATTTTTAAGTATTGAATTATACTGTCTTGGTTATACAGACAAACACTCCTCTACTTTTAAACCTTTTATAATCAGTTTTGTAGATTGTGCAATTTATTATATTAATGAAACAATTATAATATGCTGTATATGATCTTTCTGTGACAACTGCAGCACATTAAATTGTATCCAGGTTGTCTAAATTTTTGGGATTGCAGTTTCTACTGCTGTATGCTTTATTTACCAATATTTGCTTCTACTTCTGCTCACAATCCCACTCATTAGTTAAAGTAATAATCATTTTGCATAGCTGTCCAGATTACATTGCATTACTTTACCGAATGTAATTTGTTCATCTCTGCTTCTCTTTAAAAAAAAAAAAAAAGCATAAGACTCATTATGAAACTCTGAAGCTCTTTACCTTGGTATAGAAATCAAGTTTTAAAGGTATACAATGATATTTTGTTTAATGCTTTACTAAATAAAGGGCAGAGACCCACAATTAGGGACAATTTTAAATATTAGTCTAATTTGCTGTGCTGCGGTAGCGTTGTCGCCTCACAGCAAGACGTTGTCCCGTTCGATTCTCAGCTAGAGCGTCTTCTGTGTGGAGCCATGCGTGAATGAGCGTGCCTTCGTTGAAGGTTGTGCATCAGGGCTGGTAACTCGGCATGTAAAAATCCACTACCAAACATTAGCGGACAGGAGTTCCGCTGTGGCGACACCTAACTGGGATAAGCCGAAAGACACAACAACAACAACAATTCTAATTCGCTTAAAAATAATAGATCAAGTTTTGCATCAACATGAATTTTCTGACAAATTGTGAAACTCGAATTTCTGGCATTATTGACTGTACTTCTCAGTGATTTACCAGAAAATCAAACATTTGATGAAGGGGCCCTGGCTAAAATGAGAGAAAATCAGGGGCAGGTGAGAGCTGTGCAAATAAGTGTGTTTTAATTTGTTTTAATTTAAAACATTCCACATCAACAAAACCAGGGCTGCAGTTTAAGTAAGTGCGGTGGTACTTAACAACTTTAAACTTAATGCAGTAGCACATTAGTTCTGTTTTTCATTCTGTTAGGCAATCAGATGCAATACTATTTATATATGAAGTTCAGTTTGTTCTGCCACATTTGTGCTTGTGGACACATGAGTGCACAAATCTGCTGTGTTTATGTAAGACCAGGCATGCTTAAAACTTAGGCTTAATTCTGTACATTCTGAGGTAAAAAAACTGAATATATAACCAGCTATAAGGTAAATAGTATCAGTTTAGGGGAAAAAAACACACTTAAAACCAACAAGAATATCCTCCTACTCAAATTTGCTATTATTTTTTGCAAACATTACTCGCTAATGAGCCAACTGCTTCACCCCCAAAAACAATCCCACTTGTTCTAAAACCAGCCCTGTTCAGAGGTGTGTATTGAAGGTTGCTGTGTGGTTATTAATTCCTTAATTTTCCACACAATCGCACATGAGAGTTGTGCAGCGGAGGTTAATGCAGCTTATGCTGGGGATAGGGTAGTCATTTCTTTTACTTCTCTCACCGACCTTTGGAGGTGTGCAAAGAAAGTCATTATAACTTGTGTACTGGCTAGGAGAAACAAGGTGGAATACATCATTATGATTATTTTTCGCTCTCACAATCAAATATCCGGTACATATACAGTTGGCTACTTTTTAGGAGTAGGGGTGAGGAGTCTTGCTAGATGTACGTGACAGCAGTCACTTGAAATACATGATTGTTGTCATTTGTACCTTTAGTTTCATCTTGGTAGAATACCAGAGGAATGTACAAATTGCGACTGTCTTTGGCTTTTTTATGGGGGAGGGGGTAGGGAGGCCAACAGTATTCTCCTGTAGGATTTGTGTGCCCTAGTGGGGCCACCGTTTAAATGATCTCAAAAAGAAAAACAATTTACACTCTAGAAGAAAAAGATGAGAATTATAGCATTAAATAAGAGTAATACGAAGCATACTAGAGTCACTGTCATTGTAATAAATGTCTCACTAGTTTAATTAAAGCCACCAACACTAAGTCTGTGGCAAAAATAGCTACCTAAGCAAAGGACAACCACAAGGCCTTCTGTAGCTATGTTCACAATCTCACTGCGCTAAACTGATTATGAATGATACCGCCTACATCGAAGCTGATGATATAGCTAACCTGTTGGTTGATATAGATAAATAAATTAATAGTTTGTCAATTACATGACTAATACACAATTACTTACATACACTAATCCAACAAAGTGACATAAATTCCTCCTGCCCACGCATTAATATAGATGTCGTAAACATGTCTCTCTCTGTTTAATATTTCACTTTTGGAGGAAATCTTTAAAACTCTTTATTTTGCTAAAGGCCGCAAATTGAACTTTTCTTTTTACACAGAAAAGTGTTCACGTGCATAAAATTTGTGTATGAAAAGAAGAGTTTGTTTCATTCCCTGAAACATGATCTTTAAAAACTGTTCCTGACTTTATGCCTTTATTCCCCTATTATTTTTTGGCTTTGCCCTGAATTCTTGGGCAGAGAAGCTGTTGTGGTATCTGGTGTCCTGTCATTATTTACAAAACTCCCTAAGTAGAAAAACATCTCTGAAGATTGGAAGCATCTACTCTTCTTAAAATGCTAGGTAAGAAACGAGATCAGTTGCTCTGGACTGCCAATTTCTAGCACTTGCCTTGCTCATGCTTGCTGACTGACTTCATACATACAAGCATGACAACGCTGATTGTTATCTCTGTTTAGGATAAACCACATGATTAGAGAAGGAATGAATGACATTTTTATCTGTCTTCATTTTCCTCTAACCAGAAGCAGCTTTTGCGGGGCTTACACACAGTTAGTGACTGCAGGAGAAGCTGGTAGACATTTACCAATTAAAATAAAATAAATACACAACTGCAACAACAAAATGTCTGATTCCTTCTCATGGCAGCAACAGACCCAGGTCAAACAGGTGTACCTAGATGTCATATAAAGTGAAAAAAATCTCCTAAGAGTGCTTGTATTTAAATCACTAGGATAAGGAAAGGAAAGGCAGTGAATCGATGGACCACAGGTGACTGCAGCTGAAGCAGTTAGAGGATGAAAAAAAAAAAGTAAAAGAAATGCACAGCTGAGGCAGCACAACTATCACTGTCGCAGGAGATCCAGTATGGCTTTATCTAGGTCTCAGATAAAGAGATTTTTATGTTTAAAAATTGTGATTTATTTTTTAAAATTCACAATGAATTTGCAGTAAGAATGTATTTTAAGAATATGTTTTTGTTGCTAACTTATTTTACATTACAAAATCACATTTTGTGTTATTGCACACCTGTAGTAGTAGTATCCTTTTGTTTGTTTGTTAGGGAATATTGGTATGTTTTATACAAATGCCTTTTCCCCTAACTTTACTTTTTAAGTGCTTTTGCACCAGAGATTTAACCTGTGTCTTACAAAACTACCCTTTTTAACCCTGGACTTTTTGGTTTAGGGCATTCAGGCATTTAACTTCTAAAATATCATGGTAACACCGCAGATAATTGCAGTGTGTGTAATAGCATAAAGAGCTAGATCTCTTGTATGCTAGCTGTGCACATGGCTACAGAGTTTCATTATATTGCAGTATAATGCTGTGTATTTTGGAGTCAGCTTCCAGAGGTAATGATGCTTTTTAAAATTAGTGCATTTAGTGAGGAATGAGACTCCAAAAATCATGTTCATGGAACATTTGAGCTATTCAGAAAAAACCAGTAGAACAGCTGCTAAGGTAGCTATATTGTTTATATTAAGTACTGATTGAAGGACTAACATAACATTGGGGAGGGGTGGTATCTATAAATTATCATTTCCAACAAATGGAAGGGATCATTTGTTAAACAGGTCCAATTATCAGGGCACAGGAAGACGAACTGTACAAAGTCAGACAGAAAGTTTTAAGGCTCATTGAAGGTTAGGAGAGGTAGAAAGCATGATAAAGACCCTTAGATAAATGAACAGTTTATGTAGTTAATACAGGATGGAGACGCATATTAAAATGGAGCAGATAAGAGTAGGGAGACGGGACCAAACATAGGAAATATTAATTAAAGGAAAGAATGCAAAAGGTAATGGATTGCTGTACAAGAGCAACTGCAGAAAATGATGAATAGATACTCTCACAAGAAGTCTTGATAGGCTGTATGGATAG